>NC_042970.1:37392185-37692185 GCF_901001165.1 Salmo trutta | reverse complement strand
AGACCGCCTATAGAGAAGAAGTCAGTGACTGCCAGGACAACAAACTCTCCTTCAATGTCAGCAATACAAAGGAGCTGATCGTGGACTACAGGAAAAGGAAGGCCATCGACGGGGCTGTAGTGGAACGGGTCAGGAGCTTCAAGTTCCTTGTTGTCCACGTCACTAAGGAATTAACATGGTCCACACACACCAACACAGTTGTGAAGAAGGTACAACAACACCTCTTCCCCCTCAGGAGGCTGAAAAGATTTGTCATGGGCCCTCAGATCCTAGAATAGTTATACAGCATTGAGAGCATCTTGACTGGCTGCATCACCGCCTGGTATGGCAACTGCTTGGTATCCGACCGCAAGACCTGGACAATCTGCATTGAACCTCTTTGCACTAATTCTAATGATTCCCACAGTTGTGTCAAGTTTGCTGGATGTCCTTTGGGTGGTGGACCATTCTTCATACACACGGGAAACTGTTGAGCACGAAAAACCCAGCAGCGTTATAGTTCTTGACACACTCAAACCGGTACACCTGGCACCTACTACCATTCCCCGTTTAAAGGCACTTAAATCTTTTGTCTTGCCAATTCACCCTCTTAATGGCACGCATCCATCCATGTCTCAATCCATGTCTCAATTGTGTCAAGGCTTAAAAATCCTTCCTTAACCTGTCTCCTCCCCTTCATATACAGTAATTTAACAAGTGACATCAATCAGGAATCATAGCTTTCACCTGGATCCACCTGGTCAGTCTATGTCATGGAAAGAGCAATGTTTTGTACGCTCAGTGTATGCTATTATGTTGCCTCCCAGCTGACAACAAACGTTCCCACAACTTTAGAAAACATTCCCTTAAGAGTCTCATTAGGGAAAGGGGGGATACCTAGTCAGTTGTACAACTGAATGGTATCAACTGAAATGTGTCTTCCGCATTTAACCCAACCCCTCTGAATCAGAGAGGTGCTGTGGGCTGCCTTAATCGACATCCATGTCTTCTGGGCCCGGGGAACAGTGGGTTAACTGCCTTGCTCAGGGGCAGAACGACAGATTGTTACCTTGTCAGCTCGGGGATTCGATCCTTTCGGTTACTGGCCCAACGCTGTAACCACCTGCCACCCAATTAACTAACATTTTCATAAGAATGTTCCTGTGATGTGCAAGGAATGTTTCCAAGAGATCATTCCCTTGATGTCAAATAAAACTTACCCAGATTAGGAATACCAGAATTTAAGATATGAATGTTCTAGACACGTTTCATGGGAACATTGTAAGAACATTCATGCGTCCAATTTTCTGTGGGTTAGGAGAATATTCCATCAATGTCACACCAAACATACACAGAACATGGTTGCCATGTTCTCAAAACACAAGATATTAATGTTCTAGACACGTTTCATGGGAACATGGCAAAAACATTGTCTTCAGTCTTCTGTGGTTTAGGAGAATATTCCAATGTCCCACCAAATATACACAGAATATGTTTACTATGTTCTCAGAACATAAGAATATTTGTGTCCAAAGAAAAATGTATTGCACATCACGTCTTGTTACTGTTGCCAAGCCAATCATTGGTGAACCATTGATCCATTCATAGATCTTTGTCTGCTGGCAAGGATACTCACACACAGTGCTTTCAACCTACAGTTGAAGTCTGAAGTTGACATACACTTAGGTTGGAGTCATTAAAACTCGTTTTTGAACCGCTCCCCAAATTTCTTGTTACCAAACTATAGTTTTGGCAAGTCACTTAGGATATCTACTTTGTGCATGACACAAGTAATTTTTCCAACAATTGTTTACAAACAGATTATTTCACTTATAATTCACTGTATCACAATTCCAGTGGGTCAGAAGTTTACATACACCGAGTTGACTGTGCCTTCTAACAGCTTGGAAAATTCCAGAAAATTATGTCATGGCTTTAGAAGCTTCTGATAGGCTAATTGACATAATTTGAGTCAATTGGAGGTGTACTTGTGGATGTAATTCAAGGCCTACTTTCAAACTCAGTGCCTCTTCGCTTGACATCATGGGAAAATCTAAAGAAATCAGCCAAGACCTCAGAAAAAAAGTTGTAGACCTCCACAAGTCTGGTTCATCCTAGGGAGCAAATTCCAAATGGCTGAAGGTATCACATTCATCTGTACAAACAATAGTACGCAATTATAAACATCATGGGACCACAAAGCCGTCATACCGCTCAGGAAGGAGACGCGTTCTGTCTCCTAGAGATGAACTTACTTTGGTGCGAAAAGTGCAAATCAATCCCAGAACAACAGCCAAGGACCTTGTGAAGATGCTGGAGGAAACGGGTACAAAAGTGTCTATATCCACAGTAAAACGAGTCCTATATCGACATAACCTGAAAGGCCGCTCAGCAAGGAAGAAGCCACTGCTCCAAAACCGCCATAAAAAAGCCAGACTACGGTTTGCTACTGCACATGGGGACAAAGATCGTACTTTTTGGAGAAATGTCGTCTGGTCTGATGAAACAAAAATAGAACTGTTTGGCCATAATGACCATCGTTATGTTTGGAGGAAAAAGGGGAGGATTGCAAGCCAAAGAACATCTCAACCGTGAAGCAGGGGGTGGCAGCATCATGTTATGGGGGTGCTATGCTGCTGGAGGGCTTGGTGCACTTCACAAAATAGATGGCATCATGAGGCAGGAAAAGTATGTGGATATATTGAAGCAACATCTCAAGACATCAGTCAGGAAATTAAAGCTTGGTCGCAAATGGGTCTTCCAAATAGACAATGACCCCAAGCATACTTCCAAAGTTGTGGCAAAATGGCTTAAGGACAACAAAGTCAAGGTATTAGAGTGGCCATCACAAAGCCCTGACCTCAATCCTATAGAAAATTTGTGGCCAGAACTGAAAAAGTGTGTGCGAGCAAGTAGGCCTACAAACCTGTCTCAGTTACGCCAGCTCTGTGAGGAGGAATGGGCCAAAATTTACCCAACTTATTGTGGGAAGCTTGTGGAATGCTATCTAAAATGTTTGACCCAAGTTAAACAATTTTAAAGGCAATGCATGTAAACTTCTGACCCACTGGGAATGTGATGAAATAAATAAATCATTCTCTCTATTATTATTCTGACATTTCACAATCTTAAAATAAAGTGGTGATCCTAACTGACCTAAGACAGGCAATTTTTACTAGGATTAAATGTCAGGAATTGTTAAAAACTGAGTTTAAATGTATTTGGCTAAGGTGTAGGTAAACTTCCGACTTCAACTGTACATATTTAACATATATGATTACGTTATAAATGTTCATTTGTACAGTAATTATTATTCAACATGTCCTTGGGATTTTAACGCACAACCTCTTGGTTTGCGGTACTCTTCCTGCTAAACCACCATGTCTGTGTCAGGTATCAGTTCATTTGACTGTTCTCATCATTGATTCTATTTACTTATTTCAGTAATTGAAGGGCTTTCTGTATAGTTGTCTAATGTTGATGGGGCATATTAACCTGTTTTAATGATACTCATGAATCACTTTGATAAATCAAATATTTTCTTGAGTGTACTTTTAAGAGAGCTGAGATTTACTTCAAAGTGCATTCACCTTATTGCATACACCTATCAAGTTGTTTCATATCTACACAAGTGCCAAGAGAGGATAGTTTATGTTTTCTTCTGAACAGGGCCTACCTGTATTAGCCCAATAAGCAAATACCCTGGAGTTATCCCTTATTGGGACTGTGGTTGGGGCATTTGTTATTTGGGCTAGTGGCCTGCATTTGTGACCTTCTAGGGGAGTCAGTCACCCTACTCTCACATTCTTAGCAATATACACTGACGTCATGACTTCACTTTCATTAATCTGATGACTGTTATTTATTTAATCAACTAGCTATGTTTAATTGTTACATTATTAATCATGTAAAGATTAACTCATTAGGAATTTGGGGCACCATAGAAGAGGTTGTTTTTACCATTTTAATTTTTTAATTTATTTATTTAACCTTTATTTAACTAGGCAAGTCAGTTAAGAACAAATTCTTATTTACAATGACGGCCTACCAAAAGGCAAAAGGCCTCCTGCGGGGATGGGGGCTGGGCTTAAAAATAAAAAGATAAAAAATATATAAATATAAGACAAAACACACAAGAGAGACAACACAACACCACGTAAAGAGAGACAAAAGACAACAAATCAAAACAAATCAAACTTTATTTGCCACATTTGCCACATGTGCTGGTTCTTTTCCCCTGGTTGCACATGTGACATGCTGGTAAAAATTTGGTAAAACTGATTTAAGTTTGCCTGCATTAAAGTCCCCGGCTACTAGGAGCGCCGCTTCTGGGTGAGCATTTTCTTCTTTGCTTAGGGTCTTATAGAGTTGGTTGAGAGCGGTCTTAGTGCCAGCTTCATTTTGTGGCGGTAATTAGATGGCTACCAATAATACAGATGAGAACTCTCTTGGTAGGTAATGTGGTCTGCAGCTTATCATAAGGTACTCTACCTCAGGCGAGCAATACCTCGAGACTTCTTTAATATTAGACATCTCACACCATCTGTTATTGACAAAAAGACACACACCCCCACCCCTCGTTTTACCAGAGGTAGCGTCTCTGTTCTGCCGGTGCATGGAAAATCCCTCTAGCTCTATATTGTCCGTATCTTCGTTCAGTCACGTCTCGGTGAAACATAAGATGTTACAGTATCTAATGTCCTGTTGGTAGGATAATCTTAATAGTAGGTTATCAATTTTATTTTCCAATGATTGCACGTTAGCAAGAAGAATGGAAGGCATTGGGAGTTTACTCGCTTGCCTCCGGATTCTCAGAAGGAACCCCGATCTGCGTCCCCCTTTCCGGTGTCTTTTCTTCGCGCAAAAGGTGTGGATCTGGGCCTGTTCCAGTGAAAGCAGGATATCCTTCTTGTCAGACTCATTAAAGGAAAAAGTTTCTTCCAGTCCGCGGTGAGTAATCACTTTGCTGATGTCTGGAAGTTATTTTCAGTCATAGGAGACGGTAGCAGCAACATTATGTACACAATATGTTAAAAAATAAGTTACACAAAACGCTAAAAAAAGAACAAAATAGCACAATTGGTTGGGAGAATGTAAAACGTCAGCTATGTTCTTCGACGCCATCTTTAGCAAGGCAGCAACACATGACAACACAGCATGGTAGCAACACAACATGACAACAACATAGTAGCAACACAACATGGTAGCAGCACAAAACATGGTACAAACATTATTGGGCACACAACAGCACAAAGGGCAAGAAGATAGAGACAACAATACATCATGCAAAGCAGCCACGACTGTCAGTAAGAGTGACCATCTCCTGAATTAAGCTCTATTAGGTCTTTACCTGTAACATACAAAAAACAGTCAACATATTAATCATAACCTTTTATCATATCATCATTCTGAACAGTCGTAACCTCATGCATCTGCAAAAACCCCAGCCTTACACATGATTCAGTACTACACAAATTGGTTAAATTATTTATTTACTTGTTATCTAAATAATAACACATGATAAACACACACACACGGTATAGATTATTATTGGGAGGAGAATAGAGAGAGAGAAAAACAGACACTTATCATGGATACATTTTAGAACTATTCTCACATTAATCATATACTTTGCACACGAACCGCCGCCCATTTGGAATAAGAAATCATCAATGTATTTACATGTGAGTGCGTTTGTTCGCCGTTTATCTCTGTTGGAACCAGGTCTTCTTAAGAAAGATGTGGGTTGGCCTTTCAGCGGCACACTTGTAAGGCTCTGCTTGTCCGAAAGGGTACGGACCTGTCTCTTCTGCTGTTGTTCAAACTGGAAGATAGCCAGCCGTGTCGACGGTTCCCATTGGTGATTATGGTAGGAGAATACAGTGATTTGAGACTCGTAGTAGGATGGGACAGTTTGAATAGTCGTAGGATGGTCCCTCTTAGATTCACTTCTCTTGATATCTGACTTAGAACAGCTAATCAGCTGTACCAGTGATTGTCTGGGAGATGAGCTTCTCGCCTACACCTCGTGTTGATTATTGAGGATTCAGACCACTGGCACAGCTGCAACCTGGCAATGTTCTGGTCTGAAATGTTTATTCTTAGCTAGTCCTTTTATGCACTCTGGTCGAAAAGGACGGTTCCATCAGGCTGACATGCTCTCTGACCTCACTCGGGGTGTGGCTACTTACTGTGCAAAGGTATATGATTGCAAGCTATCTCTTATGACTTCTAAAATCACATTCCTATCTTAACAACAATACTTTCATAATTGTTCATATTATATGCACAACGTCTTGGATGGAAACTTGACAGATAAAGGGGTTACACTTTACACTTTCCAAGTTCCAGTATTTCATCCATACCATTTTTAATGATATCACAAAATAAAAACCAAAATAACATTAGTTTTCTGTAGCATCCCACTGACCATTCCCCACGTTCTTATGTTAGAAATATTGTTCCAGTATTCACTTTTTTTTTACGTGTTAGAGTTTCGACAGGAAAAAGTCTGTTGACAAAGAACATTCCTTGGGTAACTACTGGAATTGGAAAGAAAGTCTCCTTCTCCGTTAATTTACCACAGGGTGTAAACTGTCGACCATCCAGTAGCCCCCCCCCCCCCCCTGGGCGAGAGAGAGGCCTGGTTACTGTCATCCTCTGCCAGTCTGATCTGACCCATTCTGATCCTCACAGGACAGTCATGACACTGAGTATACCAAACATTAGGAACACCTTCCTAATATTGAGTTGCACCCACCCCCTTTTGCCCTCAGAACAGCCTCAATTTGTCGAGCATGGACTCAAAGGTGTCAAATGCTGATTCCAATACTTCCCACAGTTGTGTCAAGTTGGCTGGATGTCCTTTGGATTGTGGACCATTCTTGATACACACGGGAAATGGTTGATGGTGAAAAACCCAGCAGTGTTGCAGTTCATGGCACAAACCGGTGCGCCTACCATACCCCGTTCAAAGGCACTTAAATATTTTCTCTTACCCATTCACCCTCTGAATGGCACTCATACCATCTTATACCGTCTATTGCATCTTGCCTATGCCAAAACATGCTAAAAAGGTTCTCCAGAGGTTTTTGCTAACATAGATAGAATGTTCCCATAACTAACGGAAAAGTGGACACTAAAACATTAAGGGACATAGAAAAAACATTCTCTCTCCATCGGTAAATGTGGCATATCTAAAGCCTTTTCTTTTGGGGTGTTGCTATAGGCCACCAAGTGCTAACAGTCAGTATCTAAATAATATGTGTGAAATGCTTGATAGTGTATATGATGTAAACAGAGAGGTCTACTTTCTTGGGGACCTGAATATTGACTGGTTTTCATCAAGCTGTCTGCTCAAGAGGAAGCATCTTACTGTAACCAGTGCCTGTAATCTGGTTCAGGTTTACAAACATTACAGGAACAAGATCATCCACATGTATCGATCACAATTTTACTAATGCTGTAGAACTTAGTTCTAAAGCTATATCCGTACCCATTGGATGCAGTGATCACAATATAGTGGTTCTATCCAGGAAAGCCAAAGTTCCAACAGCTGGGCCTAAAATAGTGTATAAGAGATCATACAAAATATTTTGTTGTGACTCTTATGTGGATGATGTTAAAAATATTTGTTGGTCTGATGTGATTAATGAGGAGCATCCAGACGCTGCACTTGATGAATTTATGAAATTGCTTATTCCAATTATTGATAAACATGCACCTGCTAAGAAACTGACTGGTAGAACTGTTAAGGCTCCATGGATTGATGAGGAATTGAAAAGCTGTATGGTTGAAAGAGATGGGGCAAAAGGAGTGGCTAATAAGTCTGGCTGCACGTCTGACTGGCTTACTTACTGCAAATTGAGAAATTATGTGACTAAACTCACAAAAAGAAGAAGAAACTGTATTATGATGCCAAGATCAATGATATAAAGAATGATTACATTTTTTTTGGAGTACTTTAAATGAAATTATGGGCAGAAAGACAAATTCAACTCCATCTTTCATCGAATCAGATGGCTTATTCATCACAAAACCATTTGATGTTGCCAATTATTTTAATGATTATTTAATTGGCAAAGTGGGCAAACTTAGGCAGGAAATTCCCACAACTAACAGTGAGCAATTTTATTCATGCATAAAGAAACATATAATGAAAGGAAAGCAGTGCAAGTCTGAATTTTGTAAAGTTAGTGTGGGAGAGGTGGAAAAATGATTGTTAACGATCAATAATGACAAACCCCCTGGCATTGACAACTTAGATGGAAAGATACTGAGGATGGTAGCTGACTCTATAGCCACTCCTATCTGTAATATTTTTCGTATCTGAGCCTAGAGGAAAGTCTTTGTCCTCAGGCCTGGAGGGAAGCCAAAGTAATTCCGCTACCCAATAGTGGTAAAGCGACCTTTACTGGTTCTAACAACAGACCTATAAGCTTGCTGCCAGCTCTTAGCAATCTGTTGGAAAAAATCGTGTTTGACCAAATACAATGCTATTCCTATGTAAACAAATTAACAACAGACTTTCAGCATGCTTATAGAGAAGGGCACTCAACATGTACTGCATTGACACAAATGACTGATGATTGGCTGAAAGAAATTGATAAGAAGAAGATTGTGGGAGTTGTACTGTTAGATTTCAGTGCAGCCTTTGATATTATTGACCATAACCTTTTGTTGAAAAAACTTAAGTGCTATGGCTTTTCAACCTGTCATATTGTGGATTCAGAGCTATCTATCTAATAGAACTCAAAGGGTTTTCTTTAATGGAAGCGTCTCCAATGTCAAAGATGTAAAGTGCGGTGTACCGCAGGGCAGCTCTCTAGGCCCTCTACTCTTTTTCTCTTTTTACCAATGATCTGCCACTGGCATTAAACAAAGCATGTCTGTCCATGTATGCTGATGATTCAACCATATACCATCAGCAACCACAGCTAATGAAGTCACTGAAACCCTTAACAAAGAGTTGCAGTCTGTTTTTGGAATGGGTGACCAGTAACAAACTGGTCCTGAACATCTCTAAAACTAAGAGCATTGTATTTGGTACAAATCATTGCCTAAGTTCTAGACCTCAGCTGAATCTGGTAATGAATGGTGTTGAACAAGTTGAGGAGACTAAATTGCTTGGCGTTACCTTAGATTGTAAACTGTCATGGTCAAAACATATCGATTCTATGGTTGTAAAGATGGGGAGAGGTCTAGCCGTAATAAAGAGATGCTCTGCTTTTTTGACACCTCACTCCAAAAAGCAAGTTCTGCAGGCTCTAGATTTGTCTAATCTTGATTATTGTCCAGTCGTGTTGTCCAGTGCTGCAAGGAAAGACCTAGTTAAGCTGCAGCTGGCCCAGAACAGAGCAGCACATTTTGCTCTTAATTGTAATTAGAGGGCTGATATAAATACTATACATGCCAGTCTCTCTTGGCTAAGAGTTGAGGAGAGACTGACTGCATCACTTCTTCTTTTTATAAGAAACATTAATGTGTTGAAAATCCCAAATTGTTTGCATAGTCAACTTACACACAGCTCTGACACACACACTTATCCCACCAGACATACCACCAGGAGTCTTTTCATAGTCCCCAAATCCAGAACAAATTCAAGATAACGTACAGTATTATGTAGAGCCCTTATTTCATGGAACTTCCTTCCATCTCATATTGCTCAAATAAACAGCAAACCTGGTTTCAAAAAACAGATAAAGCAACACCTCGCGGCACAACGCCTCTCCCCTATTTGACCTAGATAGTTTGTGTGTATGCATTGATATGTAGGCTACATGTGCTTTTTTAATGTATGTATTTCTGTCCTTGAGCTGTTCTTGTCTAATGATGTTCTGTATTATGTCATTCTGTCTTATGTTTCATGTTTAGTGTGGACCCCAGGAAGAGTAGTTGCTGCCTTTGCAACAGCTAATGGGGATCCTAATAAAATACCAAATTGTCACCTGGGCTAGGCACTTTATCCCTACCTACATGTACATACTGTATCTACCTGAATTACCTTGTACTCCTGCACATCAAATCGGAACTGGTATATAGCCAAATTATCGTTAATCATTGTGCATGTATTCCTCGTATTATTATTTTTCTCTATGCATTGTTTGGAAGTTGTACAACTGAAATGTGTCTTCTGCATTTAACCCAACCCCTCTGAATCAGAGAGGTGTGGGAGGCAGTCTTAATTGACATCCACGTCATTGGCGCCCAGGGAACAGTTGGTTAACTGCCTTGCTCAGGGGTAGAACAACAGATTTTTTACCTTGTCAGCTCAGGGTTTCCATCCAGCAACCTTTGGGTTACTGGCCCAACGCTCCTACCCACCATGCTATCTGGAAGGGCCTGTAAGCGTTTCACTGTTAGTCTACACCTGTTGTTTACGAAGCATGTGACAAATAACATTTGATTTGATTTAAACAAACTATCACCCCCAGATAACTTCAAACTATTTATTACTATCTCAAATGCACTTAGGAAACAAGAACAAATTCTTAAGGATCTTTGCAATAATCAGGTTCTGCAATTTGGGTCATGCTAAATACTAGATGACTAAACTCCAAGGAAGTTTAACTTCCTTCACCATGGAGTTGAGTTTAGTCAGCTATTTAAATACAAAAATGCAAACTCTACTCAACATGAGACATTTCAGAGCATACTTTCCCGTCACACAACATGCCTTTTCACATTTCCCTCATGCAAAATCCTCAAAGTCCTCAAGGTCAAAAGGATGATAGTATGATGTTTTGGTGTTTTGTTGTTGGATGTAAATGTTTGGGAGGGTAGCTCTCAGTCATCCTCTTGTCCATCAGACGTTTGAGGGGGCATAGGAGCCAGACAGTCCTGGAGAAAGTTTGTTAGGGTGCGTCGGAAGTGCTGATCACTGTGGCTCCGTCTCAAAACGTGGCCCTCGTCAGGGTAAATCTGCAGGGAGTAGTTGGCCTTTGCTGACACCAGACGGTCTATGAGCTCGGCAGTGTGCTGGAAGTGGACATGTGCTACAAGAAAAAGGTAAACAGAAAACAGACTGTTTCAAGATGGAAGTGTTACTTCACAAATATGTGCAAGTAGATCCATTCAATATCTCATATGGGGTATGTCTTTATTTTTGTGGGACTTCTGAAAGTGTTACCCTAAATATTAGTTGAATAGTTGAATAGATCATAAAGTTTCTCACCATCTGCGGTTCCATGTAAAAGGAGGAAGTTCTTGTCCCTCAGATTGATCACATCATCCAGCAAAGAGGCAGCCTGAGAAGACATGTTGAACTAAGACCCAGGTTTTTGGAATGCTGACTAGGGGGAATACAGCTACGACCAGAAGTTACTTTTTCATAGCATGTTTGGAGACTTTACGCAGCAGGTTAGGAGAATTAGCTTACAGTTAGGAAAGGGTTAGCAAAAATGCTCTCCTAACCTGCTACGAAAAGTCACTTCTGGTCTTAGCTGTACTCCATCTAGTCACAACCTGTTTTTCGTTCAAAGGAAGACTAAAGGGACAAGTTGAGTGCATGTGAGAGAGACGATGTTACACCATCTTACACTTTACAATCAATTTGAAGAACAAGATCTTGACTTACATTGTAGAAGCTCTCCTCGGTGGCTGGAAGACCCAGGTATCTCTCAGAGAAAGCAGCATCTATTATGACAGTCATTATTGTTTATAAATCGCTAACAAACTCTAAAAGATAAATCAAGTAAGAACCGGGGTAGGTATAGGCTTGAATAATAGTGTAACAAATTGTCAGACACAGTATGTCTAATCACAAGAACAAAGATGAAAAGCAACACAGATTACTCCTAAATGTTGGTGGACGTACTGTAGATTTTGAAGTCTGTGATTGGAGCCATCACTGCAGCACATTTAAATATGTTGGCTGCTGCCATCATCTTCAGTGTCAGAAGTCCACCAAATGCCTGTTGAAAAGATAAAGGGTGGGGTACTCACATCCAGAGGTGACTACATACAGAATACTGTTTGATCTAACATGGATGTTTTAAGCTCTTTTACCATTTTGTCTGGGTCTGCTAGAATCAATGCAGCAATATAGTTGGAAATAGACCCTATACCTTTCCATACAGCGCAATTCTTCTGTTGTCAATGTACGGCAACTCCAACAACCACCTGTAGCAAAGAATGCATTGGGGTCTTTCCACCTCAAAAAGCACAAGAAAGAGGATTTCGACACCCACAATCTCAGATTGTTCTGAAATTGTTTTTGTAGTTAGTGACAGATATGATCAGCAGTCCTGAAACAGTGTAAACTTAAATGACTAAAACCAGATATAAAGTATGTAGAAAAGATAATGAGCTATATATTTTTTCATAAGCTCGTCTTTGAAAACAAACAATCACCAAAATAAACAATAGACAGTCAGGGAGAATCTAAAGTAAAAAAATGTCATGCCCCCATTGATTTTGTTATAATATTTGAATCACTCAGTTAGCATAATAACACGGCATTAGCCATGGAAAAATGTGTAGAATCGCAGGAAATTAGCTTTTAAACTGCACATTTTCACTCAATCCCATGGCAACGTGTAGAAACCCTGAGATTTGTTTTAAAATTACAATCTTTTCTCTCAGCCCCAATGATAAAATGTGTAGAATTGCAGAAAATTTGCTTTGAAACAGTTTTGGATGACATGGAATGACTCATTGCTTAAATACAGTATGACTAAGAAATTATTTAGATGCTGCTGAAATCTATGCTGTACTCATCATTGATTACTCACTCTATTAATCTCAGCAGGTCTTTGACTCTCTGGGAGCTGAGTTTCCTGGGGTCAAGGTTAGGTGACCTCAGGCCGTGTGCCGCCCCACCACTTTTGCCGTCCACCCAGGCCAGAGCTACACTGTGGATACTGGAGAGGACCTGGGGCCAGCCCAGAGAGAAACGGTCTGTGACTGTCTGGGTGTCAGGGGCTCCATCCCTGAGACACACAGACAGAGATGAGAAGAAAGGAAATGGGATCAGGAAGTCAACAAAGTTAGGTGGAGGAGAAGTGAATACACTGAGTGGCGCAGCGGTCTAAGTCACTGCATCTCAGTGCTAGAGGCGTCACTACAGACCCTGGTTCGATTCCAGGCTGCATCACAACCGGTGATTGGGAGTCCCATAGGGCGGCGCACAATTGGCCCAGTGTCGTCTGGGTTTGGCCGCCATTGTAAATAACAATTTGTTCTTAACTGACTTGCCTAGTCAAATAAACGTTAAATAAAAAATGTAGGAGGTTATGGAGCTTTTGTGTTAATAATTATTAATATTTGGAGGACACCTGTCTCAAAAATATTGATTTTATCGTTATGAAATGTTAGCTTGCAAGGTCTTTGTTTCGATGCCCATTTCTTATCTCAGTGCAAAACCGTTTCACATTTTCATGCTTGCTTCTTTTTGCAGATCTTACACGATGATGAGGAGAGGATGCAGGCCTTCTTCATACCCCTGTGGTAGACCCAGCTTTAGATGCATATCTGCAACATGGATACCACAGTTGCTCTCAATTCATGGTAAGTCATAATAAGTTATCTGAGAAAAAGAGTGGTTTTCTCAGTGTTTACTGTACCATAGTGGTCAGCTGTAATGGTTCTGTAGTGTGTGATGGGGAGCCGTTTGCCCTCCAGGGCCTCAGACAGAGGCTTGTTGTCTTCCAGGACCTTGTACCCTAAGAAAACAACACTCAGTTTGCGTCCAAAATGGCACCCTATTCCCCTTACAGTGCATTACTTTTGACCAGGGCCCATAGGACTTTGGTCAAAAGGAATGCAATGCACTATGTCGGGAATAGTGTGCTGTTTGGGACGCATCCTCACCAGTGACTGAATACTGAACATAAAACATCCGGCTGAACTAACAATCATTCAAGTGTTTTAGGGCTACAGCTGCCGACATTGTAAGACATCTACACATATTCGATTGTGCTCAATATCAGCCTCTGCTCAAACAATATATTGTCAAATAGCTAATTCAAGTTGTGAGTTAAGGACAGGACGAAGGTTATAGTCAAACAGTGTTTAATGTAATCAGCTCGAAAACGGCCACAAACACAAATACTCCCCTTAGCCTTTCCCATCCCATTTGTTTAGAAAAAATTTGTAAAGATGGAATGTGGGGCCAAACATACAGGAAGCATTTATACTGTATATACTGTAGCTCAATTATGAAACCCAGTAGATATATTAAGACATTAAAAATAACTTGTGTAGAACTCACTGAAATGTTGTCTGGTGCTGTGGACAGTCACTCTGGGGATGCCAGGGCCTACAACAATGAGACATCAAGATGAAGGACAGAAAAAAGGAAAGAAAGAGAGAAAGAGATAGATAGATGGAGAGAGAGAGATTCACCCAAGCAGTGGAGGATAACGCGAGTGAGGCTGGGGTTGAACTGTGGCTTGTAGAAGCTGCAGGTCTCTGAGAGTGTGCAGGTAAGACAGTGCCTTTGACAAAAACCCCGGAGGTTCACACTGAGAGAGAGGAACAGTGAATAGAAAACATTCAGACTGAACGATGTAAACATTTCTTATGGACCTGAGTTACTCCCGACAAAGGGACTTTGTCGGGCTAGTGCTTAGAGTTTTTGCTGGTCAGGTCACGTGGTCAGGAAAAACATATTGATCTATTTATGGATTATGGTATAATTATAGGACCTTGTGCATATTTACCTGTAAAGGTGTCTGCTTTGTTTGGATGCCTCTGTGCTGATGAAGTATCTGCAAACAGACAGAATCCATATCAGGCTGATGTGCTGTGTTTACATTAATGCCAGCTGCAGTCGCACCAGCAAATGCTAGGGATAAGCAAATCTCTTTACTCCTACATTTTCTCTGTGTCTTCATCCAGGCCACAGAGTGACATCACATCCCAGTGCCCTGATGTCAGGAATCGTGGAGACATGGGGGTAGTCAAAGGCTGCAGGGAGAGAGAAATTGAGTTAGAGAGAGAGAGAGAGAGAGAGACAAGCCAAGGACATAGAGATAGAGACCGTGTAAGAGGGAGGGAGCGAGGGAGTTAAAGGTAGATGAAGGGGTCATTGTGAGAGGCTAGTGAGGAGAAAACCCTAGCCATTCAAAATAGACTGACTTGGGCCAAATAAGATAAAGCAAGGTAGATAAGGCTGAAACGCAACTCTGACCTGAGTAGGGAGGACAGCTATGTGTCGATACTCTCCGTGACCCCCTTGTGCGGCAGGCAGAGTGACATAGAACATGGAGCCATCTCTAGAGAAGAGGGGTGCCTCCTGTTGGCCGGAAAGAGTAATTTCCACAGTTGTTAGTCATCATACAGTATCTAGGGCAGAGATGGACAACTCCAGTCCTCGG
The DNA here is from genome assembly GCF_901001165.1 of Salmo trutta. Taxonomy (NCBI): domain Eukaryota; kingdom Metazoa; phylum Chordata; class Actinopteri; order Salmoniformes; family Salmonidae; genus Salmo; species Salmo trutta. The sequence continues at coordinate 37,676,889 of NC_042970.1, read as the reverse complement.
GGGTCAGAGTGGTGTCACACTTTTTCCCCATCCTGAGCAAACACAGCGGATTCAACTAATTGCATTCTAAACTGAAGATCATGATTAGTTGATTATTGGAGTCAGGTGTGTTAGCTGGGGCTCGGGCAAAAGTGTGACACTAATCAGGCCCCCGAGGACGGGAGTTGCCCATCCTTCATCTAGGGCCTAGTAGAGGTTTTCCTGTCAATGTGACCTGACCAGACCTGAAGGCCACGTGGTCAGAAGAGAAACTGTGGGCCCAAATCATCTCGACTCATTCCCATTACTTAACACTACTAATTTTAGTATTCCATTTCTCTCCCTCCAAGTCCCACTGAAATCCATTTATCTTGTATTCATGTCTTCCTCGTCTTAATTTATATTGTCTTCATGCAACCACATGAATTTAATTGAATCGAATCACTTAATGATTAGAATACGCAATTCCTCCCCTCAGGGTTCTTACTTGTCCAGGAAACTGAAACCAGGTTCGCTACATATAATAACGGTCTTGAAAACTGTAATGAAACACAGCAAGTTTTCCCATTTCTTATACATTTTCTGTGAACAGATTCAGCCTTTTGGTTGATCTTGGTTAAAGTGATTAGTAGGCAGAATTTACCTGTGGTTGCCCTAGCCAGACATCCATGGTCATTTTGCGTTTCTGTGAGGGTTGTAACAGAAAAAAGGCATTACATTGCATCTTAATTAAAAATATAGAAGGAATCTCTTATTTATTCACTCATACATATCATTGACAACCAATCAGCATCCACATGAATCACATGGATCACATCCAGCCGCTAGAAATGATGGATCTACTCCCTATACAACTGATCAGTGTATCACCTGTGAGCAGACTCCAGTGGTGGCCTCGCACACAGAGAGAACAGACTGGTTCTGGACCCGGTTCAACCAACGCACAACCAGCCTGGTCCCACTGGTCCACTTCACCATGGAGATGTAATGACCTCTGGACACAGGCAGGCAGACAGAAAGACAAGGGAGAAACACCGAGATTTAGGTCTGAAAAAACGATTTACATATGGAGAGAATAAATACACTGATTTAAATGTGTACCTACAGTACCTGTTTTTGAGTGAGACTGGAGCAGTCATCCTCAGAATGTGAGCAGGGCTGAAGACGTTCACCACGTAAAGAGTAACTGCCGGGATATTATCTCCTGCCTGGAAGGGAAGGATGCACATCAACACATTCTGCATAGATACCATTGTTCAAAGACATTCTGTATTGAACACAATTCATCTTATTGTAGCCTCTGCCAAGAGGGTTTATGGCAGAGGAGATGACCTTGGAATTTATCTTAAGTTAAGGTGTATAAAAGTAGTCTTTATTGACATTATTATTATTATTGTTATTATACATTTCACCTTAGGGTATGAATAGTAGGCTCCTGTGGGGTATGGCCCTCCAGTGAAACGAGGGATCTCCACATTGGGTGTGTGTGTGTTGTTGATGGACAGGTACGCCAGCCGTACCCCGTCTCCAGACCACCAGTAGGCAGGATACGTCTGGAGGATCTCTTCTGGAAACACATGACATGACAGTCAACATGCAGTAGCAGGTGTAAATGGACCCATCTACTGTATATAGTACACAGACTCTAGCTCACAAATTCTTAATATAGATTGATAAGAATGTAATGTTTCTACATGAACTTCATTTGTGATGTCAGGCACATTCAAGTACATTACATTCATATATATTGCATATTATAGATCTATTATCATTTATGAGGTAAAGTGTAGTATATGACAAAATATATATAAGTGATGTCTATGGTGTTTTTCTGTCAGGTGGACACTAACAGAAAAGCACAAACGAGGCAGGCTAAAAACTACATGGCGACGATCAGTGGCGGCTGAGCTGGATGAGCTGGGTCTCTCATGGGACAGGGCGCAAGCTGTGGCCAAAGACAGACTCCAGTGGCAGAAGATTGTTGCAGCCTTATGTCCTACCTGGGAAGAAGAGGACTAAGTAAGTAAGTAGGATTTTACTATACAGAGGCAGTCTCTCTCACCCTCATATGTCCAGTCTGACAGCCCGTTGATAACAGACCCACTGCCTGTAGTGCTGAGACGTACAGGACCACTGTACACACCGGGCTGGTAGTAGAGGTTATTCTGAAAGATGTAGATCTGCCAAAATAACAGAGTGCCTATGTAACTCAATGAAAATATAACACACACAAATTAACATACAGTGTATGAACATAATGGGCCAAAAAAAGAGCATCTCTCGGGACGTATTTGGGCTGTGGGCCGCATGTTGTGCACTCCTGCCTTAGGGCCTCACCAAATGATTTCCATGGGGACCCCATGCGGCATATTGAAGAGCAGATGGCTTCACTCCGTGTGGGTTTAGCTCAAGAAAGTCCCTGCGAGAAACAAACACAGAAATGCATGAGAATATACACACAAACACATGCATACACAACAACTTTATTTTAAATTCATGGTATTGGCTGAAGTAAACTGTTAAATTACCAGATGACCTGTTATGCATCATATTACATTTGGATGTGTTGGTTTGGATTGATTGCACAATATAGGAATACATTATCATGCTATCAATAATACTTACCCTGTACCCACACTGTAAATTACATAGGAGGCTGAAAATGATTTTGAGAACACCTATCAAGGGCAGAGGAGAGGAATATAATCAAATCAACAGTAAAGGACTTGCCTAAAATGAATACACAGTCCAAATATTTTCCAATAATAGTTTCCATGGATACATAGCTGCTGGTGCTGCCACATATTTTATATTCTTTGCATTGAGGCGTTTCCAAGTCTTTAAGAACAATAAATGCCCATCCCAAAAGAGAAACTGTGCCAGATTCTGAATTGATTAAAACAAGCCCTTTGGGAGCATAACAGTGTTCCGATTTGTTTGTTTTCGCTCAATAATCTTAGCTTAGTCCCATCTTAATTAAAATATCCTGTTAAAAGATGAAGACATTGCTTAGAGCAGAATTAAATCAGTCTATTTAAACGGGGGGGAGGTATAGATACAAATCAGCAGTAAGTTGCCAGTTTTGTCTTGAAATATTCCTCAATAGATACACTGACTGTTAAACATTACCTACCAGATGCAAGTTGTACGCCAGCAGAATATACTTCTGGTCTGGTGACACTTGAAACTTTGTGTCATTCAGATTCTTGTAAAACAGAAACAAATATATCAAAATGCAAATAAAAACTGCAGTGGGAGGAGTGATTATTTCTCAAATACAAGTTGACACCTGTGGGAGACTGGGAGGATGGAAATGTATGCTGAAGATCCATCAGTCTGTCAATCAACCACCTTGGAGCAGAGTTTTGTTTGTTGCGTCTGTACTCACTAGGATGCTTCCGCCCAGCAGAGAGATGGTGAGGTTCTCACTCAGGCTGTGTTTCAGGATGTGCCCTTCCCTGGTGCGAAAGGCCACCTCATCATCTACAGAGAGGAGTTAGAGTAGAAGCCATGCAATGGTGAGACTGGCAAATAGACAGATGACAGAGTTGTTGTTGAAACACGAAGGACTCGTTTCCCAGACCCAGATTAAGCCTAGTTGTGGACAAAAAACCCCACTTTGGATTGAGATTTTCCATTGAGAATGATGTTTAATCCGGAAACCGTCCTGATTCTCCTAAAGTAAAGACAGTGTCTGCTAAACGAATAAACTGCAAAGTGTAATGTAATATAAAGGCCATTGGATTTATGTCAAATATACATGTATTGTACATGTACTGTATGTGACATACATATGTGTATTTTGTTAATAGGTTTCTTAATTCAATGAGCAACCTTTCATCAATGCCTCAGATGGTTATGTTAGGGATTGGAAACTGTTCTAATAGAGCCTAATAATAAAGCCTTCTTACGTACGCCTTTCCTACGCACTTCTCAGTTGTTGGTATTCAAACACCTTATGAAGGTGTGTAACATGCTTTGCAGGAGGGGTTCCCTAGCGCACATTTAATAAATGTAATTCAACCGCTGAAAACCATCCCACTTGCTGGCCAACAGATTTTCTCATGGAGTTTTCATTCAATAGGGTTTTCAGTATATTTATCTTAAGCCATCCCTATAAATGCAGTGTATGTTTTAGTTCGAATTCTGTCGACAGACTCAGTAGACTACATCGAGAGAATGGGTTCAGAATATTAGGGATAAATGAAAGAAAGCCATCTAAATATCTGCATATCTGTCTTTGTTTCAGCACCAATTGGTAGATTTGAAAATACTCTGATCTTGTAGATTATTTAAAAAAAACAGGTTTGGAGAGCCTTTACGCATGAAAGAAAATGGTGGTTTCATTCAGTCTGATTGCCACATTCTTCCATTGTAATGTTGGAAGATTAGTGTACATAGGATTAAAGTAGGGAGAATACTGTACAATAGTAGGCTATATCCTTGTCTATTGCATGTACTAACCATTAAACTGTGTGATGACACAGCCAAGTATTGCGCCATGCGTCTGGTTGAAACTGTTATGGCTTGGTCTGCGCTCCACTCCATAATGGATGCCCTCAATCTCACACAAATTTTTAAGGAACCCACCAGGTACAACCCTAAATCCGTAAACATGGGCACCCTCATAGATATTATCCTGACCAACTTGCCCTCCAAATACATCTCTGCTGTCTTCAACCAGGATCTCAGCGATCACTGCCTCATTGCCTGCAACCGCTATGGGTCCGCGGTCAAACGACCACCCTTCATCACTGTCAAACGCTCCCTAAAACACTTCTGCGAGCAGGCCTTTCTAATCGACCTGGCCCGAGTATCCTGGAAGGATATTGACCTCATCCCGTCAGTAGAGGATGCCTGGTCGTTCTTTAAAAGGGCTTTCCTCACAATCTTAAATAAGCATGCCCCTTTCAAAAAAATGTAGAACTAAGAACAGACATAGCCCTTGGTTCACTACAGACCTGACTGCCCTCGACCAGCACAAAAACATCCTGTGGTGGACTGCACTAGCATCTAATAGTCCCTGCAGTATGCAACTCTTCAGGGAAGTCAGGAACCAATACACGCAGTCAGGTAGGAAAGCTAAGGCTAGCCTTTCCAAACAGAAATTTGCATCCTGTAGCTCTAACTCCAGAAAGTTTTGGGACACTGTAAAGTCCATGGAGAATAAGAGCACCTCCTCCCAGCTGCCCACTGCACTGAGGCTATGAAACACTGTTACCACCGATAAATCCACGATAATCGAGAATTTCAATAAGCATTTCTCTACGGCTGGCCCTGCTTTCCTCCTGGCCAACCCAACAGCTCCACACCCCGCGCAGCTACTTGCCCAAGCCTCCCCAGCTTCTCCTTCACTAAAATCCAGATAGCAGATGTTCTAAAAGAGCTGCAAAACCTGGACCCGTACAAATCAGCTGGGATAGAAAATCTGGATCCTCTCTTTCTAAAATTATCCGCCGCCATCGTTGCAACCTCTATTACCAGTCTGTTCAACCTCTCTTTCGTATTGTTCGAGATCCCTAAAGATTGGAAAGCTGCCGCGGTGATTCCCCTTCTTCAAAGGGGGTGACACTCTAGACCCAAACTGTTATAGACCTATATTCATCCTGCCCTGCCTTTCTAAAGTCTTCGAAAGCCAAGTTAACAAACAGATCACTGACCATTTTGAATCCCACCGTACCTTCTCTGCTGTGCAATCCAGTTTCCGAGCTGGTCACGGGTGCACCTCAGCCACGCTCAAGGTACTAAACGATATCATAACCACCATCGATAAAAGACAGTACTGTGCAGCCATCTTCATCGACCTGGCCAAGGCTTTCGACTCTGTCAATCACCATATTCTTATCGGCAGACTCAACAGCCTTGGTTTCTCAAATGACTGCCTCGCCTCGTTCACCAACTACTTCTCAGATAGAATTCAGTGTGTCAAATCGGAGGGCCCGTTGTCCGGACCTCTGGCAGTCTCAATGGGGGTACCACAGGGTTCAATTCTCGGGCTGACTCTTTTATCTGTATGTATCAACGCTGTCGCTCTTGCTGCGGGTGATTCCCTGATCCACCTCCAAAATTAAATCTAGAATCGGCTTCCTTTTTCGCAACAAAGCCTACTTCACTCACACTGCCAAACATACCCTCGTAAAAGTGACTATCCTACCGATCCTCGACTTCGGCGATGTCATTTACAAAATAGCCTCCAACACTCTACTCAGCAAACTGGATGCAGTCTATCACAGTACCATCCGTTTTGTCACCAAAGCTCCACCACTGCGACCTGTATGCTCTCGTTGGCTGGCCCTCGCTACATATTCGTCACCAGACCCACTGGGTCCAGGTCATCTATAAGTCTTTGCTAGGTAAAGCTCCGCCTTATCTCAGCTCACTGGTCACCATAACAACACCCACCCGTAGCACACGCTCCAGCAGGTATATTTCACAGGTCATCCCCAAAGCCAACACCTCATTTGGCCGCCTTTCCTTCCAGTTCTCTGCTGCCAATGACTGGAATGAATGGCAAGAATCGCTGAAGTTGGAGACTTATATCTCCCTCACTAACCTTAAGCATCAGCTATCTGAGCAGCTTACCGATAGCTGCAGCTGTACACAGCCCATCTGTAAATAGCCCATCCAATCTACCTACCTCATCCCCATATTGTTTTTTACTTTTTTGCTCTTTTGCACACCAGTATTTCTACTTGTACATCATCATCTGCACATCTATCACTCCAGTGTTAATTTGCTAAATTGTAATTACTTCGCTTCTATGGCCTATTTATTGCCTTACCTCCTCATGCCATTTGCACACACTGTATATAGACTTTTTTCTATTGTGTTATTGACTGTATGTTTGTTTATTCCATTTGTAACTCTGTGTTGTTGTTTGTGTTGCACTGCTTTCCTTTATCTTGGCCAGGTTGCAGTTGTAAATGAGAACTTGTTCTCAACTGGCCTCCTGGTTAAATAAAGGTGAAATAAAAATAAAAATGATTTAATTAGACTGCATGTCTTTTGTTTATATTGTCAACTGTTACTAATGATCGTCAGCAACAACCACACGGCTTTGACGGTGTTTTCAGAAGAACCACATGAAGATAAACAAAATGATAGAAATAGGAGACAAAGAAAGTTTGTGTCACACCCTGATATGTTTCACCTGTCTTTGTGCTTGTCTCCACCCCCCTCCAGGTGTCGCCCATCTTCCTCATTGTCCCCAGTGTATTTATACCTGTGTTCTCTGTTTGTCTGTTTCCAGTTCGTCTTGTCAGGTCTTACCAGCGTGTTTTCCCATCTCCCTGCTTTCTCAAGTTCTGTTTCCTAGTTCCCCCGGTTCTGACCATTCTGCCTGCCCTGACCCCGAGCCTGTCTGCCGTTCTGTACTTGTCTGACTCTGACCTGTTTACGAACCTCTGCCTGTCCTGACCCTGAGCCTGCCTGCTGTTCGGTACCTTATTGACTCTGCCCTGGATTACATACCTCTGCCTGCCTTTGATCTGTCTCTTGCCTGCCCCCTGTTTGGGTCAATAAACATATGTGACTCTAGCTGTCTGCATCTGGGTCTTATCCTGAGTTCTGATAGTTTGGGATATGTGAGAGTGCCCATCCCTCCAAGTTAAAAGGCAGTACAATTTAAATTCTGCATAATGGCACAGCATTTCATAAACATTACTGTGGGAAAGTTGATATGTTGATATGCTTCAATTTGCTGCCATATGACTGGTTTCACATTTGTCTCCAGCGATTATAAGGTAAAATATATCCAAAACAAGTGTAATTTATATTTCCAATTCCCTTATCCAAATGGATTACTCATTTACATAGCTCTTATCAATCACTCTTATAGAGTTGTAAATTACAGTGCATAGAGAATGGTGTCATTTCAGAAAAAAATTAAGTAGATGCTTTTTCTATTTGGAACTGGTGGTGAAATTATAAGGGAATTAAGTCAAGGTCAGAATACAGGTATCTGTAGACACCTCCACCACACCTTTATTTATTCGATCTCTACCCAAAACTAATAACAGGTGAATAGCACACAATTCTCATGCTTAAGTTCAAGTTCGGAATATGCATATAGAGAAAAGTGCATAAAAAGAGTATTATGTTCCATTTGAGGGCGCTTAACTAGGGTCAGAATTGGGCCATTATTGAACAGGTAGTAAGGGGTCCTTGAGGCAGAAGTATAGTCAGTCCCTTGGGGGGAGTTATTTGATTCTCTAAAGTGCAGCTAAGATGCAGAACAGTCAACATCAACATGTATTAATTACAAGAGTACATTCCATAAAACATATACTGAGCTTCTCTCACATTGTAACGTTGTCCCCTACAACAAACCTGAAGACAGTTTCATGATTTGTGTTGACTTGATGAGCTGTGCTGTGCTCTGCATGTCAACAGCAGCATGAAGTGTCCCAATTGGTACCCTATGCCCTACATACTGCACTACTTTTGACCAGAGCCATATTGTAGGGCAGCCCCGAAGTGACTCTTTACACTGTATGCAAGGATTTCCTTTGTGTTGTCTTAGGAATGCTGCATTATCTCTCCAACCCCCGTTTTGTCACACCTCTGAGTAACAGAGATTCAGTTGTCTTTACATCCTGTATGTCTGATATCTGATTGGGCGTTAACTCAACAGCAATGCTATTAGTCAATAACTCAGATGTTGAATGCATACAACTCTTATAAAAGGGTCTTAGATTCATTGTCTCTTTCTCTTCTTTGTCCCGGACCTGCGCTGGTGAGATAAGGGCTCCCGAGTGGCGCAGCGGTCTAAGGCACTGCATCTCAGTGCAAGAGGATGCATTGAGATGAGAATAATGGCGCCAGAGAGGATGGCTGCCGTTGTATTGGCTCTTAACCAACCATTCTATTTTGTTTGTTTTTTCGCATTGTTTGTAACTTATTTTGTACATAATGTTGCTGCTACCGTCTTTTATGACTGAAAAGAGCTTCTGGACACTAGAACAGCGATTACTCACCTTGAATTGGACTAATAATTTTTCTTTAATGAGTCGGACGAGAGGGATTTACTCCAGACACCCGAACAGGCCCTCATCCCCGTCATTCGCAGGAGAAAGAGACAAAGATTTTGCAGAAGGAGATCGGGGTGCCTTGTGAGGATCAGGCAATAAGTGGCTAATCTGTCTTTGTCATCCGTACTATTAGCCAATGTACAATCGCTGGAAAATAAATGTGACAAACTAAAAGCATGTATATCCTACCAACGGGACATTAAAAACTGTAATATCTTATGTTTCACAAAGTCGTGGCTGAACGATGACATGAATAACATACAGCTGGCAGGTTATACACTGTATCGGAAGGATCGAACAGCAGCCTCTGGTAAGACAAGGGGTGACGTTCTATGTATATTTGTAAACAACAGCTGGTGCACGATATCTATGGAAGTCCTGAGGTTTTGCTCGCCTGAGGTAGAGTATCTCATGATAAGCTGTAGACCACACTACCTACCAAGAGAGTTTTCATCTGTATTTTTCGTAGCTGTCTACATACCACCACAGACCGATGCTGGCACTAAGACCGCACTCAATGAGCTGTATACCGCCATAAACAAACAGGAAACGCTCATCCAGAGGCGGCACTCCTAGTGACCGGGGACTTTAATGCAGGGAAACTTAAATCCGTTTTACCTCATTTCTATCAGCATGTTAAATGTGCAACCAGAGGGAAAGAACTCTATACCACCATTACTCCACACACAGAGACGCGTACAAAGCTCTCCCTCGCCCTCCATTTGGCAAATCTGGCCATAACTCTGTCCTCCCGATTCCTGCTTACAAGCAAAAATTTAAGCAGGAAACAGCAGTGACTCGATCAATGAAAAAGTGGTCAGATGAAGCAGATGCTAAGCTACAGGACTGTTTTGCTAGCAGACTGGAATATATTCCGGGATTCTTCCGATGCCATTGAGGAGTACACCACATCAGTCACTGGCTTCATCAATAAGTGCATCTATGACGTCGTCCCCACAGTGACTGTACGTACATACCCCAACCAGAAGCCATGGATTACAGGCAACATCTGCATTGAGCTAAAGGGTAGAGCTGCCGCTTTCAAGGAGCGGGACTCTAACCCGGGAGCTTATAACAAATCCCGCTATGCCCTCCGATGAACCATCAAACAGGCAAAGCGTCAACACAGGACTAAGATCGAATCGTACTACACCGGCTCTGATGCTCGTCGGTTGTGGCAGGGCTTGCAAACTGTTACAGACTACAAAGGGAAGCACAGCCGAGAGCTGCCCAGTGACACGAGCCTACCAGATGCGCTAAATTACTTCTATGATCGTTTTGAGGCAAGTAACACTGAAACATGATTGAGAGTATCAGCGGTTCCAGGCGACCGTGTGTTCACACTCTCCGCAACCGATGTAAGTAAGACCTTTAAACAGGTCAACATTCACAAGGCCTCAGGGCCAGACGGATTACCAGGACGTGTACTGCGAGTACACGCTGACCAACTGGCAAGTGTCTTCACTGACATTTTCAACCTCTCCCTGTCTGAGTCTCTAATACCAACATGTTTCAAGCACACCACCATAGTCCCTGTGCCCAAGAACACTAAGGTAACTTGCCTAAATGACTACCAACGCGTAGCACTCACGTCTGTAGCCATGAAGTGCTTTGAAAGGCTGATCATGGCTCACATCAACACCATTATCCCAGAAACCCGAGACCCACTGTCACGTCCTGACCCTAGTAAGATGTCATTTTCTATAGTAGAGTAGGTCAGGGCGTGACGGGGTGTTTTGGGTTGTTCTATGTTTTCTATTTCTATGTTTAAGTTCGAGTTTTTCTATTTCTATGTTGGGATTGTTTGGGTTGATCTCTAATTGGAGGCAGCTGATCCTCGTTGCCTCTGATTAGAGATCATATTTAAGTAGGGGTTTTTCTTCCTGGGTTTTGTGGGTAGTTGTTTTCTGTTTAGTGTATGTCACCTGACGGAACTGTTTTCGGTTGATTTGTTTAAATATATTCATTAAAAGTAAATATGAGCACTTCACACGCCGCACCTTGGTCTCCTTTATACGACCCGCATTACAGAACTATCCACCATGATTGGATCAAGCAGCGTGCCCGGGCAGAAATGGACAACTGGTCACAGTGGATTGAGAGGAGAGACTGGACTTGGGGCCAGGTAATCGAGTGATATCGGAGCCTACCTGGGAAGAACGAGAGGCAGCCCCCAAACATTTTTTTTGGGGGGCACACGGGTAGTTTGGCTGGGCCAGGACTGGGACCTGAGCCAATTCCCCGTGCTTTTTGTGGTAAGCATGTGCCTGCCTCTCGCACTCTCTCTCCAGTGCGCCTCCATAGCACAGTACGTCCTGTGCCTGCTCCTCGCGCTCTCCCTCCAGTGTGCATCCATAACCCAGTACAAAGCCTCCAGTGATAATCGATGGTCCGACGCCTGTAGAGATGATCCATGGCACTAAGCCTCTAGTGATGATCCAGCCCGGAGCCTGTAGGGATATTCCATGGCACGAAGCCTGAAGAGGTAATCCATGGCCCGGAACCTGTAGAGATAATCCATGGTAAGAAGCCTCCAGTGATGATCCTTGGTGTGGAACCACTAGAGATGATCCATGGCATGGAGCCAGCAGCAACGGTCACTAGTCCGGAACCTATTATGACGCCTCCCAGTCCGGAGCCTCCGGCTACGATTTTCCGCCTGGAGGCTCCAATGACACTGCTCACTTCAGAGCCTCCAGCGACGCTCTTCAGTCCGGTGCCTCCAGCGACGCTCTTTAGTCCGGAGCCTCCAGCGACGCTCCCCAGTCTGGAGCCTCCAGCGACGCTCCCCAGTCCAGAGCCTCCAGCGACGCTCCCCAGTCCGGAGCCTCCAGCGACGCTCCCCAGTCCGGAGCCTCCAGCTACGCTCCCCAGTCTGGAGCCTCCAGCTACGCTCCCCAGTCCGGAGCCTCCAGCTGCGCTTCGCAGCCCGGAGCCTCCAGCTGCGCTCCGCAGCCCGGAATCTTCTGCGGCGGTCTGCAGCCCGGAGTCTTCAGCGGCGGTCTGCAGCCCGGAGTCTTCAGCGGCGGTCTTCGGCGGCGGTCTTCAGCGGCAGTCTTCGGCGGCAGTCTTCGGCGGCAGTCTTCAGCGGCGGCCTGCAGCCCAGAGTCTCCAGCGGCGGCCTGCAGCCCAGAGTCTCCAGCGGCGGCCTGCAGCCCTGTCTCCTAGAGATGAACGTACTTTGGTGCGAAAAATGCAAATCAATCCCAGAACAACAGCAAAGGACCTTGTGAAGATGCTGGAGGAAACACATACAAAATTATCTAAATCCACAGTAAAACGAGTCCTATATCGACATAACCTGAAAGGCCGCTCAACAAGGAAGAAGTCACTGCTCCAAAACCGGCATAAAAAAGCCAGACAATGGTTTGCAACTGCACATGGGGACAAAGATTGTACTTTTTGGAGAAATGTCCTCTGGTCTCATGAAACAAAATAGAATGGTTTGGCCATAATGACCATCGTTATGTTTGGAGGAAAAATGGGAGGCTTGCAAGCCGAAGAACACAATCCCAACCGCGAAGCTCGGGGGTGGCAGCATCATGTTATGGGGATGCTTTGCTGTAGGAGGGACTGGTGCACTTCACAAAATAGATGGTATGAGAGAGGAAAATTATGTGGATATATTGTAGCAACATCTCAAGACAGGAAGTTAAAGCTTGGTCGCAAATGGGTCTTCCAAATGGACAACGACCCCAAGCATACTTACAGAGTTGTGGCAAAATGGCTTAAGGACAACGAAGTCAAGGTGTTGGAGTGGCCATCACAAACCCCTGACCTCAATCCCATAGAAAATTTGTGGTCAGAATTGAATAAGTGTGTGCGAGCAAGGAGGCCTACAAACCTGACTCAGTTACACCAGCTCTGTCAGGAGGAATGGGCCAAAATTCACCCAACTAATTGTGGGAAGCTTGTGGAAGGCTACCCGAAACCTTTGACCCAAGTTAAACAATTTAAAGACAATGCTACCAAATACTAATTGAGTGTATGTAAACTTCCGACTTCAACTGTATATGAGAATGCTCTTCATTGACTACAGCTCAATGTTCAACACCGCTGTGCCCTCAAAGCTCCTCACTAAGCTAAGGAGCCTGGGACTAAACACCTAACTCTGCAACTGGATCCTGATCTTTCTGACGGGCCACCCCCAGGTGGTAAGGGTAGGTAACAACACATCCGCCATGCTGATCCTCAACACGTGGGGGCCCTCAGGGGTGCATGCTCAGTCCCCTCATGTACTTCCTGTTCACTCATGACTGCACGGCCAGGCACAACACCAACACCATCATTAAGTTTTCAGATAACACAACAGTGGTAGGCCTGATCACCGATAAAGATGAGACAGCCTATAAGGAGGAGGTCAGAGACCTGACCGTGTGGTGCAAGGACAACAACTTCTCCCTCAATGTGATCAAGACAAAGGAGATGATTGTGGACTACAGGAAAATAAGAAGAATTTGTTCTTAACTGACTTGCCTAGTTAAATAAAAAAAACACTCTCTCTGTCTCTCTCTCTCGCTCTCTCTCTCTCTCTTTCTCTCTCCCTCTCTGATCATGTCTAGGATACTGCCTTGTAATACTTTTTCGTGCTTTGTAAATTAAGCTTATGCCTTGTATGTGAATCCATCCATTTTACAATGTTAATAAAATACACTTGGATTTAGAATTCCATTCATAGAACTTTCTTGACCTTCCAATTCCTGTAACTCAACTGTAGGCTCTTGCATATTGATAAATCGTCATTATGGAGTCAGGTAAACATTTTAATAGGCTAATTGCATAGTCTTATTATGGGTTGCATGTGAGGTACAGTATATATGATGTGATATGATCAATATTTACCTCACTACAATATCGGCCCTGGTCAAAAGTAGTACACTATATAGGTAATAGGGTGCCATTTGAGATGCAGGCAGAATGCTCTGTAAATCATGTCAAGTTACAGTGAAGCCACAGGGTGTACAGTATGCTATACAAGGTGGGCAGCCTGTCAAAAAGTATATCAATCATTTAAGGCTTGACATGCATGTTTTGTAAATGAAATCTGTGCCATGGAAGCCTGCCTCTCCTCACCGTTGAGCCAGGTCACATGGGAGTCATGAACTTTGAAATCGTCTTTGTCCAGGTCCTCCAGAGTAAGACGGGAGCGCTGGAGAAGAAGAGAATCATCTGCAACAAAGATGAAGACAGAGAGGGATGAGTAGCAGGAAGAAAGGGCCAAATGGAGGAAATGGTACAAATGACCATAGTACTACAGTATACCACTCTGATATGGAAGCAGATTCATGCCAAAATGAATACAAATAAAACATTGCATGAACCTGCTTCCATACTGCATAATGCATGCCAAATGTATTGCTCCATTTTAACAATCAGTCCCAATATTTCATGGACGATTTTTGCGTGCTAAAAATCGTCTGGATGCATCTATTTTTGCTAAATCCGTGGCTACCCTCCATTATTCTGTGCTATGGGTGAAGGCTGACTTAGAGCGGTGTTTGTAAGACCAAAGAGGATACCGAAATCGGTTGTTCTCATGAAAACATCTTTAGAGTCCGAACAGTTTGATCTACAGACGATTATGACCCATTAATGGAAACGCTTAGACTCTCACTAACACACACGTTTTATCGCTTTTACTCTACGATGTGCAAAGGACTTTTTCTACATTGAATATGTGTGATCATTCCAGATGTTTTCAGATGTTTTCCTGAGCTTTCTTATAGCTCCCAGACAGACTTCAAACACTGACAGACAGATCACAGAGATGAGTTTAAGACAATGGGTGATTTTTTAGTGGATATACATATATATATATATGTATATAATTTCATCCATTTTCACCCAGGAAATTGCGTATTTAATACTGTAATAGACTCATATAGTTGCCCTCACAAACTCGAAATTGAACACAAATTGAACAAGACTTAAAATATTAATTTCCCATTGAGCCAACATTTCCTGTAATTACATTATTCTTATAAAAACCTTTTTTTAAATCAGGTTTTTGTTTGGTGGATCTCATTTTTGTAGTGGCAAAAGTAATAGTTTTTCATTCTACTGGTTGTCTTGAAAAGCAAATAGTAAAGCATTTCAATGTAAGGCTTGCCAAGCAGACAAAACCCGACTGATTTGGCTTGGGACTGACAGTATTAAGGAGTAGGCCTATGCTAGTTGGGAGTATTGGGAGACCCAGAGACTGTAGTCTCGTCTGCCTTTGAGCCTAGCTTGTTTTCCTCTTACCAGGAGTGAGCATGATGACAGACAGGATGACCAGTGATATGACCATCAGGATCACCATCAAAGCTATCCCAATGCCTCTCCAGTTACGTGGAGGACCATGGTAAGCCACACCATTCTGATGGAGAAAACACACACACCGGTATGCACATGCACACGCACACACAAACACACACAATACAGTTGTTAGGTTATAACTTCAGACGTAGGTAGGTTGAGTTACAAAGTGAAGAAGAGAGGGAGTTGGTTTCATTGTGTCATTAGCACCATAGACGACAAAAGAAGTCATCAAGAACTTGAACAAATCAGTGACACTTCATTAAGTATGTAAAGTATGTAAAAATGTAATCACTGTTGACTATTGCATCCATGTCAATTAATGTGATTCAAACGCTTCACTGGATAACCCTGACACCCTGCATAATAATCTCAGAATTCTGCCTTGTATAATAACAGTCAGAGTAGATAAGGAAGGACTGACATAGCCTATCAGATCCCATTGTGAAGATTTAAGCTACAGTCATTCTCGCTAATTAAAACACAGCAATACGCTACAGAGATGGAGGAGGCGAGATTTAAAGAGGAGAACAACATTAATGATTACTAAAATGAGCAAAAAAACGAACAAATAAGACAGTTTGCGACTTTCTCTTGAAAGAAAACTATTTTCTGCAGCGTGTAGTAGTCAAGAGTTGCTAAGAAAAACATGTAAGAAGATTTTTTTGTATGCCAGAAATGCAAAAGTTGGCCAACAAGTAAAGGTCAACAGCACAACAGTATCTATGAGGGCAAGTAAAGGTCAACAGCACATAGATACTTCAATTCATTATGGTTGCCTATAGATCTATGCACGCTGCCCTTTGGAGACACATTCAAGCGGAAATGTGACTTTAACCCGAGAAACATAAGGCATGACACTCATAACAGACTTTAGAACTTCTAAAGAAATCAGTTTCCCTGTATGACTTTTCAACAAGGGATGCTCCCTATGTACAGTATTTCATTAACAATACTATTGAATAGAAGAATGAAAGCACATATATGTAAAGTGACTTTACCATGTCAGAGGGCATGTTTTGCTGAGTGCTGGCGATCATCTTTGCGGAAGTTGCCGATAAATCAATATATTCCTAATCTGGACTCCGATTTTTGTAATCCTGGCTCAGATAAGGAATACTGTAAATCTGACCTCTGTGACTGGAGCATCTCATCTCTCTTTCTCTCTCTATTTCTCCTTCTAGACACTCTCTTGCTCTCTTTCTCTCTCTCTCTCTTTGCTTTCACTTTGTATCATGTCAATTGCATGGTGCAGTATTAGTGGGTTAGCAGCTGTATTTGATATCATTATCTGTTTTTGAAATAAATGGATTAGCTAATAAAGCAGCACAAACTTAATTAATTTGTTAATTTATTGCATGTGTATACATTTTTTTGGCATTTTCATATTATTTTTTTCTCACACTGAAATACTTTTCACCTTATCACCATTAACACCTTATTTGGAATAACAGAACTAATTTGCATGCACGTCACACCTGAATGATTAGAAATGCAGCAGACATGTAAAGTAGGAACAGTATTTGAGTTCAATTGATGAAATGCAGTAAATCCCATCCCTATTTACAGTAACATGACAGTAATATGTACAGTCTTCTACATACTGCACATTTATGTACCCATGAGCACAAGATAAATACACGCACAGTCTGTGGAAAGACCTCTAGAGACAAAAAGAGGAGGAGAGCTAGAGCGATCGCTCCTTTATATTCATACTGTATCCTACCACATGCTATGAGAGAGAGAGAGAGAGAGGAGAGAGAGAGAGAGAGAGAGAGAGAGAGAGAGAGAGAGAGAGAGAGAGAGAGAGCACATGTGAGGGTCAGCCCTCTCTCTTTCTCTTCCTTTCTCAGCATGCATTTTTATATGATGCAATACTCCTGCTCTGGGAATACCTGGGGGGTCCCACTGCTTCATTAAGACCCCTCCCACACACTCTCTTTTACGCACACACAGACACACACAAAGACACACATACTGACACTGACTGGCTGTACATCCAGGAGCCTGAGAGGCAAAGAGAGAGCAAGAATAAGAGGAGAGCGGGAAGTTGCATCTATTTTTCATGCAGCACCATCACCATCCCTCTTCTGCCTTAGCTTTTCCCCCACTTTACTTCTCAAGTCCTGGATGAGAGCTAAAGACTGTGTAGGACTCAGGCTCACAGAGGAGAATGAGTTCTGCGGAGGAGAGAGAGGACCATGATATGTACTGTGAGAAGGCGGTGGCCCTCATCATTGACCTCTGTCTGGACGACAGCCCACTGTTACAGCCCAACACCTGCCAGGACTTCATCACACTGCTAGCCACCAACCAGAGCCCAAACTCTGCAGGGTCAGGTATGCTCAACAGCCCAACAAACAGCCTCCCTCCCTCCGGCCATGACTTTTTGTGTTGTGTTGTGTTGTGTTGTGTTGTGTTGTGTTGTGTTGTGTTGTGAGTGACTGTGTTAAACATGGCCACTGCTATGTTTGTGTGTTGTGACTCATATGATGTGTTGAACATACTAACTGCTATGTTTTGGTTAGTGGTCCAGTGCAGGTCATTTATCATTCCTTTCCGACAGGATATTCACCTGGGGGATACTCAGAGGTTGGCTTGGTTGGCTAATTGAGCTAAGGTACTTTGTTCGACTTAATTACTTCTATCTGCAATATGGCAGGAAAGTGAAGTTCAATCTGTCAGTTGTGAGGGTGATTTGTTTAAAGAAAATGCACAGTTGTTGAAATCGAAAAGATATGTTCCTTGAAAGATAGTCTATAATCCTGGAATTGAAAATAAAAAAATTGAAATCTTTTTTGACAGATAATGTATTCCCCCAGGGAAATAGATGACATGAAATTGAATTGTAGATGATGAAATATGTTTTTTCTATCATATAGTTTACTATGGGCTCCATGTCATACTGTTCCTTGATGGCAGATTAACTTTTGATGACCCCTGTAACCCTTTCCTCTAGTCTGAATGGAAAAGTGGGCATCTCAGAATCAGATATGATGGAATAGCCGGAGAAATCTCTCTGCCGGTTTGCAATGCTGGAGTCTCTTGTGATTTATAAGTTAAGACGGAGTCATGTTGATGAGAGCATGCCATACAGCAAGACTCAGAATCTGATTGTCACTGCGAATTTAGTCACCGGCGAAATCACACGAACCACTCAGTGCCAACAGCGTCCAGCACCGAACCATAGGGGTCACCAAATGCCACCACATGTTACTAGTAAACAAACAGGAATCACTCTTGTCAGACAAGGATTCCAAACCTGTTTTTCTCTATCAAATGTTCCTGTGTGTGTTTCTCAGACATGCGGGGGAGGTCATCTGGAAATCCTCTCTGTGCCATAATTATATCCTGTATCCTTGTATCATAAAATAGGATGTTTCCCTGAACTAAGCTTAGGGTCACTTTCTCCCTACAACACCCTTATCCTATTCAACTCCAGGAAGCCTTTTATGACATGGGGAAACTGACTGACTAGCATTACACCATTAGTCATCATGGGGGGTTGCCTTGCCTTGCTTTTCCCTTTACACAATATTGGTGTAAATGTATATATTCACATTGGTGTCCAGTTCCAAATGATGCCACAAACGTACAGACATTCTCACTCTCTTTGCTCTCTCTGTCAGCTGTGGGCTCCGCAGTGCTGCTCTGTCTTAACCATGGGGTTTATGGGCAGGTAACTGAAGTGGCATTAGCTCACGCTGATAGTGCTCCAATTAAAGAGCTGTGCTGTGTCTGTGAAAGTGAGCGCCCGCAGCTCAGCCAGGAAGAGACCAGGGTGCACCAGTCCACAGGTAGTAATACCACATGAATAGAAGACTGCCGCTGCGTCCCCAAATGCCCCCGCGTCCCCAAATGCCCCCGCAGAATGCTGTACACCGGCTGCCAAAATCCAAAGGTTACAGATTTGGAGTGGCAGTTGGGGATATCAGAGTAGAATGTAGATGAGTTTCTCGAAACCAAACTGGCTGCTTCAGTTTGTTCTGCTCCCCCCCCCCACACACACACACACTCTGTTAGCATCTGGGAGGAGAGTCTACTTGGTAGTAGTAGGTTACCAAAAACTATTCAGCAATTTTATTTGACAATGGGGGAAAGTAGTATTCGTATACTGGTATTAGTATAGGTAGTGTAGTACAAGTAGTGCAATGAAGCAGACTAGCTCTGTACAATGTCACATCTAAAAGAAAGATGGCTGTTGTCCATGTGCTTGTTCATTTTCTATTTCTGCTGTGCGCCACATGCATGTTGAATGAGCAGAAGCTGTGAGGATTACAGAAATTCTGTCATGGCGTTGTCTGTCTACTCTCACCCAAAGGTCATCCAAAGGTCACCATGATAACCCAGGCTCTCTCTCTCTCTCTCTCTCTCTCTCTCTCTTTCTCTCTCTCTCTCTCTCTCTCTCTCTCTCTCTCTCTCTCTCTCTCTCTCTCTCTCTCTCTCTCTCTGTCCAGTTTGATCAAATCCAATTCCCGCTAAAGCACGTCTTCTCAATAATTCAGATTGTTCAATAATGTAATAACTAATTAATGGTAATATGCTTTCCGGTATCTTATGAGGATCTGTATTATGTTCTATTGCATTAGCTGTTATAGCAGTGAAATTAGGTCATGGTGTTATCCAGCGTTAGGAGCATTAGTTCAATCACTTCCTGTCTCTGAGGAGGGATAACCAAGAGCGGAGACCGAGGGCAATGGAGGAGAAAAGAGGCCTGGGTTTATATGAAAACTGTTATGGATGACGAGAAGGAACTAAATACAAATCCTACAGAAGGTAGGAGGAGGGATAAACAGCCGCCCTCTTATCGGAACATCTCTGCACCGCCACCTCTTTTCTTTAGTTTTCCCATTTTGGTTGTAAAACGCGTCTGGAAACAGAAGATATTACTGATGACTGGAGTCTTATGTTTCACATCTAGAGGAGTAGCTGCAGAGCTGTGCAGTGTGCTCCCTACCACTGCTACTGCTGCTGCAATATGTTACCATGAATAAATAAAGCAGCTGGGCTGAGAGTATGATAGCAGAGAAAATAGCATTCATACAGCGTGTACAGGTCGTGGGAGAGTGTTGTGGAGTAGTCTAGTCTCTGTAATGCATGGGGGATTATTAAAGCGAAGTTAGGCAGCATGCCTATTGAGCCACATATAAATAATTCAGCTGACTGAGGCTCTGCTTGCAAGCCATGTCAATGGCATGGGTTGTTTGGCTCACACCTGCTTTGGTACCCTAAGCCGATAGTTAGCTACTTTTTTATTCCAGGTATGGATTTTAGAGGGGCTTTGGTTGAGGTGACACAAAAGCCCAGTGGGTAAAAGCCCACTTACAGAATGTGATTTTTTAAAAGCCTGTAGACTAAAGGATTGTGTGGAGTGTCAGTATAAATGCTTTACTGTTAATGCTGAATTATAGCTGAGCACTGGGAGAAATGAGCTGGCAGCCAAGTGGATTGTTGTTTTGCTACCTAAAATGCTAGGCTTTGATATCATACCTTGTGTTGTGAATGTGATGATCAAGGCAAATGCTGAATGCTTACAGGAAGGGATAGGGATGTGTAATGACTTTATTGAGGAAAAATTGATTTACTATGCCTGTGATATGTGGTTGTCCCACTTAGCTATCATAAGATGAAGGCACTAACTCTCTCTGGCTAAGAGCATCTGCTAAATTACTAAAATTAAAAATCAAAAATGTAATGCTTACAGGGAAAGGGATGGGGATGTGTAATGCTGACAGAGAAAGGGATGGGGATGTGTAATGCTTACAGGAAGGGATGTGTAATGCTCAGAGGAAGGGATGGGGATGTGTAATGCTCAGAGGAAGGGATGGGGATGTGTAATGCTCAGAGGAAGGGATGTGGATGTGTAATGCTCAGAGGAAGGGATGGGGATGTGTAATGCTCAGAGGAAGGGATGGGGATGTGTAATGCTCAGAGGAAGGGATGGGGATGTGTAATGCTCAGAGGAAGGGATGGGGATGTGTAATGCTCAGAGGAAGGGATGGGGATGTGTAATGCTCAGAGGAAGGAGGGATGGGGATGTGTAATGCTCAGAGGAAGGGATGGGGATGTGTAATGCTCAGAGGAAGGGATGGGGATGTGTAATGCTCAGAGGAAGGGATGTGGATGTGTAATGCTCAGAGGAAGGGATGGGGATGTGTAATGCTCAGAGGAAGGGATGGGGATGTGTAATGCTCAGAGGAAGGGATGAGGATGTGTAATGCTCAGAGGAAGGGATGGGGATGTGTAATGCTCAGAGGAAGGGATGGGGATGTGTAATGCTCAGAGGAAGGGATGGGGATGTGTAATGCTCAGAGGAAGGGATGGGGATGTGTAATGCTTACAGGAAGGGATGTGTAATGCTGACAGGAAGGGATGGGGATGTGTAATGCTCAGAGAAAGGAATGGGGATGTGTAATGCTCAGAGGAAGGGATGGGGATGTGTAATGCTCAGAGGAAGGGATGGGGATGTGTAATGCTCAGAGGAAGGGATGGGGATGTGTAATGCTCAGAGGAAGGAATGGGGATGTGTAATGCTCAGAGGAAGGGATGGGGATGTGTAATGCTCAGAGGAAGGGATGGGGATGTGTAATGCTCAGAGGAAGGAATGGGGATGTGTAATGCTCAGAGGAAGGAATGGGGATGTGTAATGCTCAGAGGAAGGGATGGGGATGTGTAATGCTTACTTTAGCATCAAGATGAGGACTGTCATATGAGTATATCAGATATCAGATATGCCTATGCTTAGATACCCACACTGGCCAGGGAGTTCTGTGTCATTGTGAGTGCATTATGTCTCACAAACAGATCTGTAATGAGAATGAGACAACAGTGCTCAGTATTCACCGGCGAGACCTTTAAAGTACCTTAGCACTGATGACCGCATATTTTTTTTTACCTCGCTCCAAATGTCCAGGAAAATATTGTGCTTGCTTGGTTTTTATTTCAATTTAATTTTTTACACCACTTAGAACCTGAGGCTATCTTTGGGAAGAAAGCAAAAGGACAATTGAAGAAAAGCCTGAGACCAGCCGGTTGGTCTCAGAGGTAAATTGAATAATAAGCCTTTCTGGTGGAAGGCAAGGGAGGGATGGAGCGAGCGAGAGAGAGAGGAAGGGAAGAAAGAGGGGGAAAGACTAGGGAGGGGACAGAAGATGAGAGGAAGGGGGTGTGTGGGGCAGGGTGGAGGAGGTACAACCAAATTGACTGATACCAGAAATCAAATTTTCGGCCTAGGGCTGCCTGGCAAATGCTTCTCTGACATTTTATCCTTGATTGTGTTAAATTTCTCTTCTGCTAAGCTGCAGCAGATGGAGGTTAACATGGCTCATAGACATTGTCAAGCCCGTGGAGGAGATGGGGATTCTGACACTTTTATTGCCTCTCAAAAGCCAGCCAGCTCAATAAGAGAGAGAAAATATTTCCCAGGGTGTTTTCATCAACTGCTAAGTGTGTGGGGAAACGAACGGTTTAGGTTTTGCACTCATGTATGTTATACGAGAGTTACATTGTTATAATGAGGAGGGTTGTTGTAACTTTAAAATCTATTGTACAAATCTATATTTGTACATGTGAAAAACTTACGTGGCCTAGTGTTGAAAGGATTCCTGTTGTTGACATTTGAAATTGATTGTAAATATCCTGATTTTAATACTGTGGAATCAATATGACATTTACTGTGGTTTACTAGCTAATCGTGTTATTCGTTTCCCTGATAAATGCAATGCTCGACAATGGAGATACCCTTCCACACAGAACTTACTAGATTTCAACTGGACATATTCCTATCAACTGACTTGTTTCCTATCTATGACCATGTGCTACTGGCCAATTAGGGCTGTATTGCTGTGGGGGTGGGGATGACTTGGTAACCAAAGCATACATTCTAATGAAGCCTGGATATTCTACTAGAAGCTGACACGTATGCTGCCTCATGTTCATATTCATTAATGCACACAGTAGAAAAAGATAACAGCAACGGAAAACAAAAACAAAAGAGTTTCTTATTATTGTACAACTTCAGATAGTACCTCCCCCTTTCAGTTTTATTCCGTTTTGTACCTAATGAATACAACCCAGAGGCCTCTAATAGACACGTTTCCTAGAGCCTGCTCAGCAGCGAACATGGCTCACAGATACATTAACACGATCAATACGAGCCTTGAACCTCGGGTCAACACGTCATGATATAACACAATCTCACACTCAATACGAGCAAATAAGTATATTATTGAACACAAATGTGACATATTAGGTAACTTCCCTTAGTCTCTCCCAAGGTGACTCTCAATGATGTGTGTATTATGATCCCGAAGGGAAGCATGTGTTGTAGTCCCAGTAGTCATGCAACAGCCTCGTCAGTGGTTATATTATTGGAAATCATAGAGAGGAGGGGAAACGGAAGGGGATGGGGGAAAGTCCAACCCACTGACTAATAGAATAAAATGAAAGACAGTAAAAAATAAAGAATAGTGGAAACTGAGGAGTCATGGTTGGAGAAATGAAAATAATCTTCTATGAAGAGATTTCAGTGCCAACAGAAATTGTATTTGAATTCCATCATTTTGAAAATGCACACATTTTTTCATTGAATTCATAAATTGAACTTGTATTTCATGATTTCAAACTGAATTGAATGAATATTGCATTCATTTTAAAATGCAATTTCTATTTAATTGAATATTTAAATTGGATATTTACTATATATATTCAGTTTCAATATGTTAGACATTGCATTATCTGTGTATCAAGTTTACAAACTATAATTTTGTAACGAGTGCGCTGAGAGTCGGGAAGCAAGTTCAGGGAGTGAATGTTTTAATAAATAAAACAAACAATGAACACGAAACACAAACAAGGCACCGACATTGTCACATGGAATGACGCTGGAGAGACGAAGCAGGTACGGGGAGTGAAACATTTGGAACGAGACAGGAACAGCATCAGCAAACTAATAATACAGGCAAAAAACAATCAATGCAGAAGCGGGGAACAGAGTTGGGGAACTGACAAATATAGGAGAGGTAATAACAGGTGATGACTGAGTCCAGGTGAGTCCAATATTGCTGATGCGCGTGACGAGGGAAGGCAGGTGTGCGTAATGGATGATAGGAGTGCGTGATGCAGAGCAGCCTGGCGCCCTCAAGCACCGGGGGGGGGGGGAGAGAAGAGCGGGAGCAGATGTGACAGTACCCCCCCCTCTAGGGGCGCCATCCGGCGTCCCACCTGGGCGAACCGGCTGAGACATGGGCGCTGGACAAGCCGGTTGGGGCGTGGAAGCACAACTAACTGGCAGGAGCGTGAGAGCCTGGCAAGCCGGCTGAGGAATGGAAGCCCGACAATCCGGCTGAGGCAAGATGCCTGTCGATCCCGCTGCAGAGAGGGAGCCCGAAGATCCGGTGGAGTGTGACGTGGGATGGGAAGCCGCCGAGCCAACCGAGGCAAGGAAACCTCTCGAGCTAGCCAGGGCGTGAAAGCCCGACGGGCTGGCTTAGGCACCCCCGGTTCCATCGGGGGAGGAATCCACCTCAACGTCACCAATAAAACAAAACAAACAACAAAAGAAAATTCCTGAACCGGCTAGGCGAACAAGAACTGACAATCTGGCTGAGGCCCGACGTGGAATGGGCGCCATCCTAGCCAACCGGGGCAAGGAAACCTCTCGAGCCAACTAGGGTGTGGAAGCCCGACAAGCTGACTAGGCACCCCCGGTTCCATCGGTGGCGACCCAGAGCCGATGCCACCATACCAACCGGAACGCGAGTGCTCCCCGATGCTTCGTGCGATGGCTTCTGCATTCTGTCACATGGAATGATGCTGGAGAGACGAAGCAGGTACGGGGAGTCAAACATTTAATAAAGAACGGACATGGAACGAGACAGGAACAGCATCAGCAAACTAATAATACAGGCAAAAAACAATCATTACAGAAGCGGGGAACAGAGTTGGGGAACTGACAAATATAGGAGAGGTAATAACAGGTGATGAGTGAGTCCAGGTGAGTCCAATATCGCTGATGCACGTGACGAGGGAAGGCAGGTGTGCGTAATGGATGATAGGAGTGCGTGATGCAGAGCAGCCTGGCGCCCTCAAGCGCCGGGGGGGAGAGCAGGAGCAGACGTGACAGACATGAAAACAGAGTCAATAACACCTGAGGAAAGAACCAAGGGGAGTGACAGATAAAGGGAAGATAATCAAGGAGGTGATGGAGTCCAGGTGAGTGTCATGAGGCGCAGGTGTGCGAGACGATGGTGACTGGTGTGCGGGATAATCAGCAGCCTGATGACCTAGAGGCCGGAAAGGGAGTATACGTGACAAATTTCAAGTTTATATAAATGTCATATATTCAACTTCAGATTCAGTTTTCAAATTCAGTTCTCTAAATTCAGATTCAAAACCAGAGACAACATCCTTATACTTTGCCAGCAAGGCATTTGCCCCAGTAGATTGGAATCTGGTGTGGCACCACCACACCACTTTCAAAGCAGCAGCATCGAATGCGTTTGCCAGACATATTCATTAGTTCATGTCATAGAAAACGGTAAAAAAAATATAACATGTTTTGTAACGGAAAAGAAAGCAGGTGTTTCTTATTGGGCAAGTTGACATACCTTCCCCAATTTCAGCCCATTTGCCTTTGTTTTGTTTTGTGAATACAACCCTGTTCCTGGCATTTCAAGCGGTAAACCCCACACTCACTGCAACAAGTGGGTTCATTTATCAGTCACAGTGGTATACTAGCTACAGCCTACAGAGCCTCATCAACCCTGCCTTTCAACAACTACGTTTGGTTGCACAAGTACCTCATTGTTTGACTCTGCACTTGGTTTCTTTCTTTGCTCACGCTCCTCTCCTGCCTACCTGGTTGCCTGCCTCATGAGAGAGAAAACACAAATTTCATGGAAAACAAGGTACTGTATGTCAATAAAAGCAGTTACTAAAAGCAGTTTAGTCGTCCTCTAAAACTAGCTAAAATGATCCAATCTATAGCTAGCTAACAAAGCTACTAATGTTAGCTTTAGTAGCCTAGCTAGATAGCTAACATTAACTAGCTAGTTTGATGTAAACATGCGGCAGGCAGCTAACGTTAATAATTTAGACTCACTGAATAAATGTGTTTGGCACAGGATATAGAAAATGAAACGATCTGCTGCTGCTACACAAGGCCAAGGAGTACTGAAGTTCCTGAATGGTTAGTCAGCCAGTTTTTTAGTCCAGTAATGTTGGCATATTATTTTATTTCAACTGCAAGTCTTAAAAGTAAAAAAACTACAAATTCCACCACAGAGCAGTCTACACAGACAATATGAACACATTTGTCCAGCCAAAAGAGAACAAGAGAATTTATGTGGCACCATAACTTTCACAAATACAGAGACTGGTAGCCATTATGGCGTCAGTCTTTTTTAACTAGCTAGTGCATTGTGACACCTACTGATATACAGTGCCTTCAGAAAGTATTCTTACCCCTTGACTTATTCAACATTTTGTTGTGTTATAGCCTGAATTCAAATGGTTTAAATATATTTTTTGTCACCCATCTACACACAATGACATAGTGAAAACATGTTTTAAATGTTGTTCACAAATTTCTTGAAAATTAAATACAGAAATATCTCATTTACATAAGTATTCACACCCTTAAGTCAATACTTGAAAATACAGTATGGATTTTGCAGGCAATCTGCTCCTACAGTGAGCGCCAGGGAACCAACCTCTGGTGGGCCAGGTGAACAACAGTGGTTTTATGACTTACACATAAAAAAAACTTTGTTACAAAGTCTACTGTGTATAGTGTTAAATGTAAGAATTAATAATTGCAGGAGAGCACTGTAATCAGGTGAACAAATAATAGGTTTCACGCCATAAATTAAAATACTTTTTTACATTGAAACCTGTCTGTCTTTTTTATTTTTCAAAGTCCACAGCTTAACATTGTGTGTATAGAGTGAAATGAATATTTAAAGACACTGTGACCATTCTCTGCATAACGCTCAGGCCTGCTATAGTAGTTCACTAAACTACAGAGTATGTTGTGTTTGGCACAGGATATAGAAAATGAAATGACCCGAGCCACTGCCTGTTCACCCCGCTAACATCCAGAAGGCAAGGTCAGTACAGGTGCATCAAAGCAGGGACCGAGAGACTGAAAA
Organism: Salmo trutta; assembly: GCF_901001165.1. Lineage (NCBI taxonomy): Eukaryota > Metazoa > Chordata > Actinopteri > Salmoniformes > Salmonidae > Salmo > Salmo trutta. Next base: position 37,649,435 of record NC_042970.1, on the reverse strand, counting down.
ACAGCTTCTATCTCAAGGCCATCAGACTGTTAAACAGCCATCACTAACATTGAGTGGCTGCTGCCAACATACTGACTCAACTCAAGCCACTTTAATAATGGAAAAATTGATGTAATAAATGTATCACTAGCCATTTTAAACAATGCCACTTCATATAATGTTTACATACCCTACATTACTCATCTCATATGTATATACTGTACTCTATACCATCTACTGCATCTTGCCATCTTGATGTAATGTATCACTAGCCACTTTAAACAATGCCACTTTTATATGTTTACATATCCTACATTACTCATCTCATATGTATATACTGTACTCTATACCATCCACTGCATCTTGCCTATGCCGTTCTATACCATCACTCATTCATATATATATATTTTTTATGTACATATTCTTATTCATTCCTGTACACGTGTATGTATAAGGTAATTGTTGTGAAATTGTTAGGTTAGATTACCTGTTGGATATTACTGTATTGTCGGAACTAGAAGCACAAGCATTTCGCTACACTCACATTAGCATCTGCTAACCATGTGTATGTGACCAATACCATTTGATTTGATTTGTTGTCCATTGAAGTTGTCTCTGGCTCTTTTGTCACATCACTTTTGAACTTTGGGTGCCACCTCTGCTTTAAAGAATGGTAGAAGAGAACAGATAGAATCAAATGCTCTCTGTGTTAAACAGGTTTCTGGTGGTTTCTGAAGCCAATGTGGTATGTTGAATTTATTTTCTTCCTATGAATTTGGCTCTAGAGTTTGGGCTATAAGCTATTATAACCCCTTTCCTGAAAGTGAAGACTCTCTGGAACGTGGCCGTGAGCCCCTCTATGATGCTTACAGGACACACAGCACACGTTACAAGGGAGTGTGACAAACGCTGCAATTTGGCCCCCATAACAGTATGTAGTAGTTGAATAGCACTGTCATAGAATAGCTTTTCCACTCCCTATTTATTGCTCTTGTGACTGACTGGGTTCAACCAGGTCTCCTGCATGTCACAAGACTGTGTTAGCCCACTTAACTACAGCCTATAGAGATGAGTTCAGGAAGTTAATGTGAATGACGACATGTTGCTTGCTTAGCGAGTACCGCTTCCCCCTGATTCAGCTCATACCGAGACTCGAACTCAGGACCTCTGCCTCGCAAATTCACGTGGCCACCGTACTGAAACGTTCCAACCCACTGCGCTATTGAAAAAAAGCCTTCTTCAATTGCGCAAGGGGCAACACTTCAGGCTGATGAGTGAGTTTCATAGATTCCCATCTGCTACATTCACCCCCAAAACTCAATCCACAGCAACCCTGGCATTTGAGCTGAGTGCAACTCAAACTCAGGACCTCTGCCTCAAAAACACGTGACCGCTCTCCTGAAGCGTTCCAACCCATCACACTTAAAAAAATATATATATTCTATTGCACAAGGGGCGAAACGTCAGGCTGAGGAGTTTCACAGATTCCCATCTGCTACACAAGTCTTCAAGATCCAGCAAGGTTACTCGTCAAAAGAGCGCGGTTTGATGACCCATGCTTATGTGATGAGAACCTTGCCTGAGACCTGAAGACATGTTCGTTTTACGTGTGTTAGTTTGTGTTAGACATGTTACTTTCAAGTCTCCGGCAAGGGTGCTCATTATAAAAGGTAGCATGTGACTGACTGGGTTAAGACTTTTTTAGCCTGCTGAGCTAAAGCCTAGGCATTGGTTCTGTGACTTGGATGGGTCTCTTTGAGGATGAGGTCAAAGTGGGGTGAAGTGTAACACAGGTGGTTGATGAGTAACTTCTCAGAGAACTGAAAAGTTGCATTGTCTGGCGCATAGGAGACCTGGGTTAGAACCCCATCAGTCAAACTAACATGTCTTCAGGTCTCAGGTTGCTCATCACATGAATGGATCACCAAGCCACCTCTGTTGCACTCTCATTAAATGGGGTGCACAGATCCTTCTGCTTCTGTTTGCCACAGAAAGGGTTGTGCAGTAGGCCTGATTTAGAACCCAGTCAGTTATATTGGTGCCGTGATCTCTGAGTAAGAGGTCAAAGGGGGGTGAAATGTAACTGAGGTCCACGCTCTGTTGATGAGTAACCTTGCTGGAGACGTGAAGACGTATCCCACTGGGCGCAGACATCAGTTTAACATCTAGTTTTGATTGACATTTGGTTGAGTTGTAAACTAACTTGAATTCAACGTGAAATAAGCAACAAAAAATCTCCATGTCATTGGATTTAGTTTAAAAGTTGGGTGAAAAAAAGACGAAATTCCCTTATGTTAATTACTTTTTGCAAATCCAATCAGTTTTCCAAGTGGTTTCAACATCATCATATCGATTTGATTGGTTGAAATGACTTGGAAACCATGTTGATTCAACCAGTTTTGGCCCAGTGGGCTGTTAGCTTCCTGAACTCATCCCTATGGGCTTTAGCTAAGGGGGCTTATACAGACTTGTGACATGCATGAGATGTTTGAACCCAGTCAGTCACAAGAGAAAGATGAATTAGTGAGTGAAAAAGCTATCCTTAGAAGGGCTATGACAGAGCTATTCAACTCTTTTCTTATAGGGCTCAAGTTGTGGGGTTTGTCACACTCCATTCTAATGTGTCCTGTGAGCATCATGGAGGGGAACAGAAGGCACAACCATAATCCAGAGAGTCTTAGCTTTCAGGAAGAAGCAAATAGTTTATAGCCCAAACAGTTCAAACACTAGAGACAAATTCATAGGAAGAAAACACTGTTAAAGACAGAGAGCCTTTGATTCTATCGGTTCTCTTCTACCATTCCTTGCTGGCAAAGCACCAGGATGTTGTCTCTGGTTTAGAATCGGAATTTAGAGAACTGAATTAGAAAACTGAATCTGAATACCCAGACAATGAATGCAATATCTACCATATTGAAACTGAATATATAAATATTGAATCTAAAACTGAATGCAATATTCATTACATTCAGTTTCAAATCATGAAATACAAGGTCAATTTATGAATTCAATTAATACAAAATATGAAATTCAAATTCAATGTCCTAATACAAATTCAAAATGATGGAATTCAAATACAATTTCTGTTGGCACTGAAATCGCTCCATAATTTCCCCTGTGGTAGTTGATGCCCTCCAAATGCAGTACTGTATCTTTGCACCACCTTCCATCTCTGCGGGAAAGATTTGGTTTATAACACAGACCACGCTGCTCGGAAACAAAGATCACAGCAACGATGCGGGTTCTCTGGGTACCAATTCAAAGACACTTCCTCCTCTTATCCGATCAATCAGTATTCTGTGGACATGCTTTGTCTGTAATCTGTGTGCTGAGCCTGAGTGAGCCACCTCCTTTCCATCCCACTCCCTCTTTGTGTTACATGAACTCTCTTTATAGTCCACTTGGCTGCATGGGAGAATGGATGGGGGTTTAACCTTTACTGCAGTGGCTGAGCCCCTTAAGCAGTGAGGCTGTGGGAAACCAGGACTTTCTTAATGAGGTGTGTTGTGTTGTGAGACACTGGAGATCCATAATTACGTTCAATCATGGCAGTCATTGGCGCTGCTCAACTCAGATGAATAAATCAAGCCCTTTATTTCCACTTTCTATTTAGGTTCCATCTATGACTAGACTTTGGTTACTGCCAGTAAATTCACTAGTTATCTTGCTGAGCCTAAGGGAGTGAGTGTAATGACTTGTACCTGGCCTAACAATGAGCTACAGTACAAGACACATTAAACAGAGGCCCTCCAAAGGATCCTTATTCTGCTTATTTCAGCCATTATCATTAAACACCAAGCCCTGAGGTTATTGCAATCAGAAGTTGCCTTTTCTTAAAGTAGATTTCTGTTAACCCCTGTGTAGCCTTCTCAGGCCGAAGGCCAAGTGACACAGATTGCCAATTAAAATCCCATAGTAGTATTTTCTTCCACATTCTACTATCAGCCATCTGGATCGACCCAGCATAGGAAAGCCTGGGACATGTAAACGAGTATATGCATAATTACACATTGATTTACATCAAAATAAGCCTTCTCGTCCAAGATCCCCACCGGGAGGTACATCAGGTTGAAACTACGGCTCAGCACGAGCCACGACCTTCATCTGCCAGATAGCTAGATACTCGGCTTCTCTCTCTGTGAGACTGGCTTTAGCTGCAATGCATCACTTTTTCACTCTGGCAGGCAGATATTAGTCACTTCACAGCAGCTATCATGTCTCACCTCCAGATCTGTGTGAGATTTAGGCTCAGGCTCGAGGTGAGAAACTAACAGCCGCAGCTGGGAAGAACATTATGTGAATAACTTTTCTCTTCTTCGTCAGGGTATAGCCAAACATAATCAAACAGTGTTTCATTACACTAATACACCTTTATAGTGAAATTGGCCAAATATATTAAAGTAACTGTCAAGTGTTTCCAGATTTCTATGAAATATGACCTATAATTAATTACAGTATGAGTGAAATGTTTTTCCTTCCAAAAATGGTAATTAAGTATGTTCTAGATGGCGGGATTTACCAATTTCTCTTATTGGGCAGGTCAATTGTTTAAAGATGAACATATTACCAATATCCTGTACCTTTATCAAAGTTTGCCCTTTCCTATTCTCAAAGTTTTTTTCTCCAAACAACTGAACAGGAAGGTCTCCTCATTTCTGTGGAAATGGAAACCTTAATGCAGACCATATTCAGAAGGTGGGCTTACTCTACCTGACTTCCAGGTGTATTACTGGGCCTCTCAGTTAAAGAGAGTGTGGGTATGACAAGATACAAGAGCAAATTCACCCTCTTGGAGACAGAGGAATCGTGTATTTCCCCTGTTTCATTGGCATCTATACCTTGTATTAGCCCTCCTAAGGCTTTGATAGGTCTCACAAGCAATCCTTTAATTAAAAACACTTTAAACATATTGACTGAAGTCCTTAAACAAACAGGAGGGCATAGATCTATATATGAACAAACACATTTCAAAAATAACCCCATCTTATCCAAAGCCCTGAGAGATGGTATTATATTTGTATGGTTCAGCAAAGGAATTAAAACTTTTGGTCATCAGTATAGAGATGGTTAACTTTTATCCTTCCAACAACTGATAAACTGTGGCTGGAGAGGAAAGGGGGTAGAAAGGCAGTCCTTCGTAGCTCAGTTGGTAGAGCATGGCACTTGTAAAGCCAGGGTAGTGGGTTCAATTCCTGGGACTGCCCATATGTAAAATGTGCAGCTGCATGAATCTAAGTTGCTTTGGATAAAACTGCCTGCTAAATGGCATATTGTAAATGGTTTATTTTTGTACATGCACTCTGGTTTTCAAGCTCTGATGGGGAATGACGAAGCTCTGAAGACTTGCATAAAGTGACATGATGACCTTGGTCTCATTTTTGAGGCTGAGAAATTGAAAAATCTCTTTTTAGATGCTCAGCGTCTTTCATTTAACACAAGGCACAAGTTGATGCAATTCAATCTTTTACATAGGGTCTACTTTACACCAGAGAGACTGTATAAGACCAATTCTAAATATTCACCATTTTGCCCAAGGTGTAAAACGGGGGTGGGCACCCTTATGCATATGCTTTTGTCCTGCCCCGAACAAGGCAATTACTGAGAAGACATAATTCAGATCTTATCACAGGTCACACTAATATGACTCTACCACAAGATCCTTCCCTTATTGTTCTTAGAGATGACCCCATTCTACCAGTTAATATTGGTAACAAAACCAGATTCATTAAATTGGCAGTCATTGCAGCCAATAAGTGCACAGCTTTTATACGGAAGAGTGACACTTCGCCAAACAAGCAGATGTGGCTAAAATAACTAACTTTCTATATTCTGAAAAAAGAACCTACAATTTATGTAATAAACCCTTTGCATTTCTTGACGTCTGGGGGGACTTTAATGAGTTTTCAGAGTCTTCAGCCCCACCTGAGCTGCCTCATTATTATTACCATTATAATTATTCATGATTGTATTTTTAGTATTATATTTTTGTTTTTTTGTTTGAAAATGTATTTACTAGCATTGGATGTGAAGGACATTCTGTTTCGTTTTTGTTTTTGTTAATCATTGAAACTAATACCGGGTGAGTGGACAGAGAGGGGTGTTCATTGGATGGGGAGGGAAGGGTTTTGTATGATGTCCTCCCATTTAACCAGTTGTTTTGTGTATGTGGGGGGAATAACGGGGTGTTATCTGATCGTTATGTTGTCACGACTTCCGCCGAAGTTGGTCGCTCTTCTTGATCGGGTGACGTTCGGCGGTCGACGTCACCGGCCTTCTAGCCATCGCCGATCCACTTTCATTTTCCATTTGTTTTGTCTTTGTTTTACACACCTGGTTTCAATTCCCCAATTACATGTTCATTATTTAACCCTCTGTTTTCCCCATGATTTTTGTGAGTGATTGTTTTATTGTAAGTTCGGTCCGATGTTTGTGGGCTTGGTATTACTTCATGTATTTGGACATTTTGAGTAAAGTTCATTGTGTTACTCATCTCTGCTGTCCTGCGCCTGACTCCTCTGCACCAGCTACACACAGAACCTTACATATACTTTGCTGATGATTGTTAAATTGTAAAAATTAAATAAAAAATATACCCCAACAACAGAATGACTGGCAAATACCGGTCACTAAAAAGTAAAGTACAGATACCCCAAAAAACGACTTAGGTATTATTCTAAAGTATTTTTACTTAAGTACTTTACACCACTCTTGGACGGGTACTGTAAGAGAGAGCAGCAGATGAAGTCTTCCAACCGTGTGTCTATTGCATGCTGACACAAAAAGAGGACTTAAAAACAGAAATGTCTGACAACATCAGTTCATCTGTTATGGATCCCAATGAAGCATGACACTCTCTCCCACCTTCCCATCTCACTCTACTCCCTAATAACTGTTGTGGGTCATCAGCTGGCTGCCCTCAGTGTGTGAACAGTGTACATTTACATCTCCAGCCACATCTCCACTACACGCATAGAAAGGCAGGCAGAGCCAGAGCAGGAAGATTGCATGGCAGTGGAACCTACTAGTGTACATAACAATAACTGCAGAAGACTAAAGAATGAAGGCTGCTGCTCAGAAGCATGTTAATGCCATATTACACGCTTCACAGACCATACTATATACATGTCCCCATTTGTTTGTCTATCCATTGCTGATTATATAAGCATGTGTATACAATTGATACGGTCATTATCTCTCTCCTCCAAGTTGCTCCCTATTTCTGTGCTTGATGATTTTCTCTTCCTCCTTCCAGTTTTTTTTGAATAGCCCTGGTGTAATATCCAAGGCACCCTTTCACAGATGTGCTTGATATTCATGAGGATATTTCATTAGTGTGCATGCACTCCAACATATGCACCTTTCTCTTTTGTTAGACTCTTTCTCTTTAGGACATGAAAGGAATGAACATGTGTTTTTCCTGCTCACCGCATAATAAGAAAATAACCAAATACATGCAATGCATACAACAAGGGAGCCGGTGCATATGTAATAACCATGTGGATCAGCTGTAGGGGTTATTTATAAAAGGTTTGTAACTGCTCTCTAGGCTTGGCTGAAGCACCTGCCCCTGGGCAGTTTCAATAGGCTGTACAGCATCTAGGGCTGTACACTGGATGGCTGGCTGGTTGATTGGCTGACAGTATGGCTCACAGCTTCATAGAAATGGGGTCCCAGTAGAAACAGGGTCATTCGGGTGTGGAGGCAGGGGAGGAAGAGCATCCTCTGAGAAAGAGAGAGAGAGAGAGAGAGAGAGAGAGCCAGCAAGAGAGGCAACGCGAGAGACAGAGTGAGAGTGAGAGAGGCAGAGAGAGAAACAAAGAGAGAGAGAGAGAGAGAGGCAGAGTGAGAAAGAAAGAGACAGAGAGAGAGGCAAAGTGAGAGAGAGAGAGAGAGAGTCATAGCTCTTTACAGAGATTCAAAGAGGGAGATAGAGAAGAGTGTTCATCACTGGTGAGTGCTATCACTGTAACTTTGCATGATATTAGCTGCTTGTCGATGTACTTATATAACAATGTTGATATATTAGGGGGAATTAGTAGTACGACTGGGTAAAAATGTGATTTAAAAATGGAAACAGGACAATTTAGGACTTTGAAGAAACGCAGAGTAAGCAGTTTTAGTCCGTCCTTTCTCACTGTTGCCCCTGTTGTGTGTTGCCCCTGCTGTTCCCCTGCGAGAGTCAATACATTTAAAAATATATATATTGAAATCTTCTTACTTCAAATGTGACAAAGAAACAGTAAGAAATCCATTTTTCTGTGTTCCTCTTCAAACCCTTTGAAACATCTGTAAGCAAAGCATTATTGGTGTAGTGTACTGTGAGAAGTCCATATGGTATCATCTTACGTACTGTGTTTGTATTGATCTCACTGTAGTGAACTGTGTCTCAATCCATTACCCTTCAAGGGCATTAAACATATTGCAGTCAGATGAGCAATTGCTACATTGCTGCTCAAGGGCTGCTTAGAGCGAGACGATTGCATTTCATGTGTGTGTGTGTGTGTCGAGTTCATTCACAATCACAGCACTGCAGTTTAGTCGGTATGGGTCTGGCTCCAACCCACTCATCAATGAACCTCCATATTAACACCTCAGCCCCAGTGGGCTCTATGTGCTGTGCAAACACTATTGCAAACACACAAACCCACATTCAAAATTCACATTCTCAGTGAATGCAGCAACTCTACATGCAGGAGTCTGTGAGTGTTTATCTGGCTGTCATCAGCTGTGGAGGCTCAGACCCTGCTCAATGGTGCAATCACAGCATCACAGCACTGGCAATCTGCACCACTCAGGCCACACTGTCCGATGAATAATGATGACCCGGTGACATGTTGCTGACCGGGGTCTCATGGTGGTGACCTGACTGGCTAACATGGCTGTTTGGGCCGTGGTTCTGTTTAGTGTTTACACACTCAGGGTGCAGCTAGAAGCAGCTGCTGATCTGTCTTTTAGTGGAAGAATGATTCTGGGATTATATATACAGATGTAGGATCTTAATTTGATCACCCTGTTGCAGGATAACTTTTCTGCAATGCAGGAAATGTAAAACTTGCAGTGTATTTGAGGTCTAAAAAGGCTTCTGAAGTTTCTAATTTCCACTTTGAAATTTCAGACTTTATTTTCCCTTAATAAAAATGTATCAGCCCCTACAGAAATGTCCATTCATTATAATCCACATTTCCTGTTGCAGGAGGATTATTGTCCTGCTCTAACAGCAAGTCTAAATCTTAGATAACAGTACATCTAAATGAACTGACAGTGTCGTGTTGAGTTGTGTTTTTCTTTATGATGTCAAGATGACTTTCTGCATCTGGTTGACTGTCTGCACACACCTGGTGTAGTTCACACACCTGAGGTTTTACACACTGATTAAGACACTATTATGCTGATCAAAATGTTGCTCCTTGATCAAGAACGTTTTCCGCTCAGATCAATCAATGGGATGTTGTCAACAAATAACCAAAGTCATGACCTCCTGTCCACCTCTGTCGTCACTGACGGCAGAAGCCATAGATCAGTCAGGGCCATGTAACTGTCCAATAGTGTGGCTTATAATCAGCATGGTGTCTTATGATAGGTTTACGGGTTAAGCCATCTAAAGGGAAGCGTGTGATGTCCGATTTATGGCAAGGTTTATGTAACACCTGACGACTAGGGTTACATAAAATGGCTCAACTACCAGACTATGACAGTTCCCGTTTAATGAGGGGGAACTCCTCAACCAGTACATAAGACACAGGTTTCTGAAAGGCCACCTATTGAGCTGGGTCATGAGCAATGCAACGGAACAGACAACACTATAAAAAATATACAATTATCTTCTTTCAGTTATAACAGTTAAAACCAATTGGCCATGTTCGGTTTCAACTTTGCCAGTATAAATAACAGTCAATGATACATACCTGGATGGTGGCTTACGCAATACTCAAGACATTTATAATACCTAGGACTACAATCGCATCACTGTCACTTTAAGCTTCAAGCGCTAAAATGGGTGGATATTGGTATTGGAGGAGGGAGGTCAGTTCTAAGGGAAGTGTATCACTGCAATGGGAAGCTGAGGGCAGGCGGGTAGAGATAAGATGAGGGTTGGTTCAATAACTAGTATAGCTAATGCAGACTGTGTTCCCTTATTCAACCCTAAAATTGCCACTAGCATATCGGCCTGTTGTTTCCTATACACACATCGTGGAAGAATGGGATCTAAAACAAAGAACACAGAGAGATAAACCAATATCATTTCAGGAAGTGACATAACAGTAGCCATCCTCTCAGAACAGAGAGTGCTTCATGGACAAAAGGAACACTTCAAGGAAGAGACAGACAAAAAGCATAGGGAATGGTCTATACAATCAAAATCAAATCAAATCAAATTGTATTTGTCACATGCGCCGAATACAACAGGTGTAGACCTTACAGTGAAATGCTTACTTACAAGCCCTTAACCAACAATGCAGTTTTAAGAAAAATACCCCCCAAAAAAGGAAGAAACAAACGTAACAAAGAATTAAAGTCAGCAGTAAAATAACAGTAGCGAAGCTATATACATGGGGTACCGGTACAGAGTCAATGTGCGGGGGCACTGGTTAGTCGAGGTAATTGAGGTAATATGTACATGTTGGTAGAGTTATTAAAGTGACTATGCACAGATAATAAACAGAGAGTAGCAGCAGCGAAAAAGAGGGGGTGGGGCAAAGAAAATAGTCTGGGTAGCCATTTCATTAGATGTTCAGGAGTCTTATGGCTTGGGGTAGAATAGGTTTTGTCGTGCCCTCTTCACAACTGGTGTGCTTAGACAATGTTAGTTTGTTGGTGATGTGGATGCCAAGGAACTTTAAGCTCTCAACCTGCTCCACTACCCCCCCCCCCCAACCCCACACCCCCGTCGATGAGAATGGGGGAGTGCTGGGTCCTCCTTTGTAGTCCACAATCATCTCATTTGTCTTGATCACGTTGAGGGAGATGTTGGTGTCCTTGCAACACACGGTCAGGTCACTGACCTCCTCCCTATAGGCTGGCTCGTCATTGTCGGTGATCAGGCCTACCACTGTTGTATCATTGGCAAACTTGACCCGGGGACCCGGTGTTGAGGATCAGCGTGGCGGATGTGTTGTTACCTACCCTTACCACCTGGGGGCGGCCCGTCAGGATGTCCAGGAATCAGTTGCAGAGGGAGGTGTTCAGTCCCAGGGTCCTTAGCTTAGTGATGAGCTTTGAAGGCACTATGGTATTGAACGCTGTAGTCAATGAATAGTATTCTCACATAGGTGTTCCTTTTATCCAGGTGTGAAAGGGCAGTGTGAAGTGCAATAGAGATTCCATCATCTGTGGATCTGTTGGGGCAGTATGCAAATTGGAGTGGGTCTAGGGTTTCTGGGATAATGGTGTTGTGAGCCATGACCAGCCTTTCAAAGCACTTCATGGCTACAGACGTCAGTGCTATGGGTCGGTAGTCGTTCAGGCAGATTACCTTAGTGTTCTTGGGCACAGGGACTATGGTGGTCTGCTTAAAGCATGTTGGTATTAAAGACTCAGACAGGGAGAGGTTGAAAATGTCAGTGAAGACACTTGCCAGTTGGTCAGCGCATGCTCGGAGTACACGTCCTTGTTATCCGTCTGGTCCTGCAGCCTTGTGTATGTTGACCTGTTTAAAGGTCTTACTCACATCGGCTATGGAGAGCACGATCACACAGTCATCTGGAACAGCTGATGCTCTCTTGCATGTTTCAGTGTTACTTGCCTCGAAGCGAGCATAGAAGGAATTTAGCTTGTCTGGTATGCTCGTGTCACTGGGCAGCTCTCGGCTGTGCTTCCCTTTGTAGTCTGTAACAGTTTGCAAGCCCTGCCATATCCAACGAGCCTCGAAGCCGGTGTAGTACGATTCGATCTTAGTCCTCCTGTATTGACGCTTTGCCTGTTTGATGGTTCGTCTGAAGTTATAGCGGAATTTCTTATAAGCTCCCGGGTTAGAGTCCCGCTCCTTGAAAGCGGCAGCTCTACCCTTTAGCTCAGTGCGGATGTTGCATGTAATCCATGGCTTCTGGTTGGGGTATGTACGTACAGTCACTGTGGGGGCGATGTCATCAATGCACTTATTGATGAAGCCAGTGACTGATGTGGTGTATTCCTCAATGCCATCGGAAGAATCCCGGGAACATATTCCAGTCTGTGCTAGCAAAACAGTCTTGTAGGTTAGCATCTGCTTTATCTGAACACTTTTTATTGACCGAGTCACTGGTGCTTCCTGCTTTAATTGTTGCTTGTAAGCAGGAATCGGGAGGATAGAATTATGGCCAGATTTGCCAAATGGAGTGTGAGGGAGAGCTTGGTACGTGTCTCTATGTGTGGAGTAATGGTGGTATAGAGTTTTTCCCTCTGGTTGTACATTTAACATGCTGATAGAAATGAAGTAAAATGGATTTAAGTTTCCCTGCATTGAAGTCCTCGACCACTAGGAGCGCCGCCTGAGCGTTTTCCTGTTTGCTTATGGCGGAATACTGCTCATTGAGTGTGGTCTTAGTGCCAGCATCGGTCTGTGGTGGTATGTAGACAGCTACGAAAAATACAGATGAAAATACTCTAGGTAGTTTAGTGTGGTCTACAGTTTATCATGAGATACTCTACCTCAGGCGAGCAAAACCTCAAGACTTCCTTAGATATCGTGCACCAGCTGTTGTTTACAAAAATACATAGACCCTCACCCCTTGTCTTACCAGAGGCTGCTGTTCTGTCCTGCCGATACAGTGTATAACCTGCCAGCTGTATGTTATTCATGTCGTCGTTCAGCCACGACTCTGTGAAACATAAGATTTTACAGCTTTTAATGTCCCGTTGGTAGGATATACGTGCTTTTAGGTCGTCCAATTTATTATCCAGCGATTGTACCTTGGCCAATAGTACGGATGGCAACGACAAATTAGCTACTCGTCGCCTGATCCTCACAAGGCACCCCGATTTCCTTCCGGGCAATCTCTGTCTCTTTCTCCTGTTCGGGTGTCTGGAGTAAATCCCTCTCGTCCTACTCATTAAAGAAAAATTATTAGTCCAATTCAAGGTGAGTAATCGCTGTTCTGATGTCCAGAAACTCTTTTCGGTCATAAGAGATGGTAGCAGCAACATTATTTACAAAATAAGATATAAACATTGCGAATAAACTAAGAAAATAGAACGGTTGGTTAAGAGCCAATAAAACGGCAGCCATCCTCTACGGCGCCATTATCTGGTATTGATTGGTGCAATCCAGAAGCCCTTTCATTGCGCTTCAAGAGCTTTCATGTGCAAGGGCAAATGCTATTACAATTGGTTAATGCACTCGCATGCCCAATGCTTTGTAGCTTAAGACTTCGCAAGACTCCTCGTCATGTTTTATGCATAGCCTACTGATCTGAAGGACCCCTGCAACTAATACCGTAACAGCATATTGATATGGTCTGCAGTGACTCGTGCGTTTCCTTTGGACCTGTGTGCCTTGTGACAGCTACCACTCCAGATCAGGCCCCGGTAACATCTGATTTATTTGACATTGTGGTCAACGTAACGCGATTAGGATTATATTAGAGATTTATATTGGAGACTTTTTGATCCCGCAGGAAGCACTTTGGGTATTTATGATGGGCACGCAAGTGCATTAACCAATTGTAATTGTATTTGCCCTTGCACATGAAAGCTCTTGAGGTGCAATAAAAGTGCATCTGGATTGCACCGATCAATACCAGGCAACCACTCATTCAACCCGTCAGGGCATGAATAAAATTGGTCAGTGCAGAGGTAATATGCCTCTAGCATCCCCCAGGCACTGGGCAGATCCACACAGAGTAAGTCTGATTCCCAAATGGCACCCTTTTCCCTACAGCTTCTGGTCTGCTTTTGACCAGAGCCCTATGGGTGCAGAGTAAGACTGGATCTATTCTGCATCAAACCTGCCAGCCTGAGCCTTGATCAAGTGAGCCATGGTCGTCTTCACATTCAAGATCCAGTCATCCAAGCATTGGGTTGGTTTATTAAAGTCAGCATTTGAGCGACAAAATCCTTTTTGACACAATAGATTGGGCATGACAGTGACGGTCATGCAAACTCATGCATTGAACTATACTCTCTATCTGTCAGTCCACTGTTTTTGTCTAGCCTCACGTGATGAATGACTTTCTAAAAAAGAGCTACACAAATTGATTTGATTGATTGGTTCGGAAGTCACTCACCCCAATTGTCCAGGTAATGACGAATGAAATGATGATGGCTGATTAATGGATGGAGAATGGATGGAGAAACATAGAGGAGATGGAAAGCCTCCAGGAGCAGGATTGGTCACGTTAGCTCTCAGCAACCTAAACCAATGTTTTTATAAGAGACATGAATTTATGCTCTCGTCTAATTAACTTTATAAATCAGGTTTGGCTGTTTTGGCTGCAGGGGATGATCACTCCATTTGTTATCCACTTAAACTGTCAGTCATCCAGATCCCTGAGAGAGGAGGACATCAGGATGGCTCGCAAATCCTTCTTCTAGGGGCAATGATACAAGTATATTGAACAAAAATAGTGTTAGTCCCATGTTTCATGAGCTGAAATAAAATATCCCAGACATTTTCCATATGCGCAAAAAGTGTATTTCTATCACATTTTGTGCACAAATTTGTTTCCAGCCCTGTTAGTGAGCATTTCAACTTTGGCGAGATAATCGATCCACCAGACAGGTGTGGCATATCAAGAAGCTGAATAAACAGCATGATCATTACACAGGTGCACCTTGTGCTGGGGACAATAAAAGGCCACTAACATGTGCAGTTTTGTTACAAAACATAATGCCACAGCTGTCTCAAGTTTTGAGGGACCGTGCAATTGGCATGCTGACTGCAGGAATGTCCACCAGAGCTTTTGCCAGAGAATTTAATGTTAATTTCACTACCATAAGCCAATGTCGTTTTAGAGAATTTGGCAGTATGTCCAACCAGCCTCACAACCTTAGACCACGTGTAACCACGCCGGCCCAGGACCTCCATATCTGGCTTCATCAACTGCTGGATCCTCTGAGACCTGCCACCCGGACAACTGATGAAAATGTGGGTTTGCACAACCAAAGAGTTTCTGCACAAACTGTCAGAAATCGTCTCAGGGAAGCTCATCTGCGTGTTTGTCCTCCTCAACAGGGTCTTGACCTGACTGCAGTTCGGCGTTGTAACCGACTTCAGTGGGCAAATGCTCACCTTTGATGACCACTGGCACGCTGGACAAGTGTGCTCTTCACGGATGAATCCCGGTGTCAACTGAACCGGGCAGATGTCAGACAGCGTGCATGGCGTGGTGTGGGTGAGCTGTTTGCTGATGTCAACATTGTGAATAGAGTGCCCCATGGTGGTGGTGGAGTTATGGTATGGGCAGGCATAAGCTACGGACAACAAATATAATTGCATTATATCGATGGCAATTTGAATGCACAGAGATACCTTGAAGAGATCCTGAGGCCCATTGTCATGCCGTTCATCTGCCGCCATCACCTCATGTTTCAGTATGATAATCCACGGCCCCATGTCACCAGGTTCTGTACACAATCCCTGGAAGCTGAATGTGTCCCAGTTCTTCCATAATCTGGATCGACGTGTACATCAGCATGTTCTTGCTCCCGCCGATATTCAGCAACTTCGCACAGCCATTGAAGAGCAGGACAACATTCCACAGGCTACAAACAAAAGCTGGATCAACTCTATGCAAAGAAGATGTGTTGCACTGCTTGAGGCAAATGGTGGTCACACCAGATACTGACTGGTTTTCTGATCCACGCCCCTACATTTTTTTAAGGTATCTGTGACCAACTGATGCATATTTGCATTCCCAGTCATGTGAAATCCATAGATTATTGCCTAGTTCATTTATTTCAATTGATTGATTTCCTTATATGAAATGTAACTATGTAAAATCGTTGGAATTGTTACATGTTACGTTTTATATTGTTGTTCAGTATATATGGTATATCATTGCTTTCATACAGTAACTCACCACTCAATATGTTATCTGTGAGTTCTGTAGCTCCTGAAAAAATTTTTAGTAGTGTTTGCAAATTGCATGAGGCGCTTTAACAGTCAGGGACAAGTCTGCCGAATCACAGTGTTTCAGGCACTTGCCCGCTGTGTCTTTAGAGGAAGATGGGTTGTATCTAGTTGGTTGGACAGAGCACTTTTCAGGTAGCATAGCATTGTTTGGGCTCTACTAATCTAGTAGTCTTTGCTTTCAAGCTTGGTAAGTGTGACAAGGCTAGCTAAGGTCAATGCTGCAGAGTCCATTCTTGGTTTTATTCACATGGTTTGATTCTCAAACACTCACGCCCTAACTGACGTCTGTGAATAACTTTCCAAAGAGTCCCCAAAGAGGACTCCTTTTGTTTCCTTTTATAACAGTCTGTGGTCAGATTTAGGGATATTTGCTCAGCCGAGCGCTCTTATTGGCTACCTCTCGACATCTTCTCTTCAGAGTGACTGTCCATCAAAACCAGCAAGCCTGGCCTTTCTCTGTCTTATCTCCTGTCCACACTCTCCTCAGTCTCCAGCCCAACAAATTCTAATCTAACCCACTTTCACACACAGAAGAAAGAGACAGGATCCTCAAAGTGCCCCCCCCCCCCCTGCTGCTGTGTGTGTGCCTCAATGATCCTGCTTGTTTATGTAGCAAAGGGATTGGAGACAATGCCGTGGGGCTCTCTGGGGTTTTCACATAATGAGCTGTATTTCAAATCAAATCAAAGTTTTTTTGTCACGTGCGCAGAATATAACAGGTGTAGACCTTACAGTGAAATGCTTACTTACGGGCTCTAACCAATAGTGCAAAAAAGGTGTTAGGTGAATAATAGCTAAGTAAAGAAATAAAACAACAGTAAAAAAGACAGGCTATACACAGTAGCGAGGCTATAAAAGTAGCGAGGCTACATACAGACACCGGTTAGTCAGGCTGATTGAGGTAGTATGTACATGTAGATATGGTTAAAGCGACTATGCATATATGATGAACAGAGAGTAGCAGTATTGTAAAAGAGGGGTTGGCGGGTGGTGGGTGGTGGGTGGTGGGACACAATGCAGATAGCCCGGTTAGCCAATGTGCGGGAGCACTGGTTGGTCGGGCCAATTGAGGTAGTATGTACATGAATGTATAGTTAAAGTGACTATGCATATATGATAAACAGAGAGTAGCAGCAGCGTAAAAAGAGGGGTTGGGGGGGGTCCGGATAGCCATTTGTCTACCTGTTCAGGAGTATTATGTCCGGATAGCCATTTGTCTACCTGTTCAGGAGTCTTATGTCCGGATAGCCATTTGTCTACCTGTTCAGGAGTATTATGTCCGGATAGCCATTTGATTACCTGTTCAGGAGTCTTATGGCTTGGGGGTAAAAACTGTTGAGAAGCCTTTTTGTCCTTGACTTGGCACTCCGGTACCGCTTGCCATGCGGTAGTAGATACTGTTCTATGACTGGGGTGGCTGGGGTCTTTGATAATTTTTAGGGCCTTCCTCTGACACCGCCTGGTGTAGAGGTCCTGGATGGCAGGCAGCTTAGCCCCAGTGATGTACGTTTGTAATAGGTTCCAGTGTGCTTTTCCTGCTCGAATCCTCCTGGCTGGCTAAGCTCTTATTTGGCTGGGAGGAGAGTTCAAGACATGGAACATATTTTGTCCCACATTATCATCCTTGGGTGGCTCAACCAATTACGGAAATGAATAGCTGAAAACCAACTCTGTAGTTGACAACTGCATTTTGGCGTGTGTGTGTTAAGCCGTTTTTATCTCAATTTCAAATCATTTCAGTGTAACATATAAGTACCTTACTGTGATTGTTTTCAAATAAAATTGTCTAAGATTTAGCAAAGAGCAATTTTCAAGCAAGAATTTTACTAGGACTTTCTGGGATTGGTCTGAGTGGTTAAGGGAAAACTGAAAACTACTGTAGCTGTTGGCAGAGGTTTGGAACTCTTATTGGTCTATTAACCAAATTACTCCATCCAATCAAAACAGGCTGAAATTTCAGACAGTCTTTTCAAACAGCTCTTACACCAAAAGGGCATTATCAACATTTGTACAATTTCACAGTATTGTTCCAACCTGATGGTGCGGAAATATACTGTGTATTAAGCACAGCAAAATCACGTTTTTGACTGCACTGGGTCTTTAATATTTCCCACACCTCTTTTTAAAATTCTATTAAAATGCAGCATTCTGAGCATTGTTATTATCTTGAGACAAATGTAAAATGAAAAGGATTGCATTGGATTGCATAAAAATATACGTTGGCACCCTCTGAATTGTAAAAACAAATCTTTCTCAAAAGTGCCCTTCTGATTTTACCATTTTGTTTATTCATACACACACACACATATATATACATATACATATATATATATACACACATATACATATATACAGCTGAAGTCGTAAGTTTACATACACTTAGGTTGGAGTCATTAAAACTCGTTTTTCAGCCACTCCACAACTTTCTTGTTAACAAACTATAGTTTTGGCAAGTCGGTTAGGACATCTACTTTGTGCATGACACAAGTAATTTTCCAACAATTGTTTACAGACAGTTTATTTCATTTATAATTCAATATATCACAATTCCAGTGGGTCAAAAGTTTACATACACTAAGTTGACTCTGCCTTTAAGCAGCTTGGAAAATTCCAGCAAATTATGTCATGGCTTTAGAAGCTTCTGATAGGCTAATTGACATCATTTTAGTCAATTGGAAGTGTACCTGTGGATGTATTTCAAGGCCTACCTTCAAACTCAGTGCCTCTTTGCTTGACATCATGGGAAAATCAAAAGAAATCAGCCAAGACCTCAGAAAAGAAATTGTAGACCTCCACAAGTCTGGTTCATCCTTGGGAGCAATTTCCAAACGCCTGAAGGTACCACGTTCATCTATACAAACAATAGTACGCAAGTATAAAAACAATGGGACCACGCAGCCGTCATACCACTCAGGAAGGACTCCTAGAGATGAACGTACTTTGGTGCGGAAAGTGCAAATCAATCCCAGAACAACAGCAAAGGACCTTGTGAAGATGCTGGAGGAAACAGGTAAAAAATGATGAGTCCTATATCGACATTACATGAAAGGCCGCTCAGCAAGGAAGAAGCCATTGCTCCAAAACCGCCATAAAAAAGCCAGACTACGGTTTGCAACTGCACATGGGGACAAGATTGTACTTTTTGGAGAAATGTCCTCTGGTCTGATGAAACAAAAATAGAACTGTTTGGCCATAATGACCATCATCATGTTTGGAGGAAAAAGGGGGAGGATTGCAAGCCGAAGAACTCCATCCCAACCGTGAAGCACGGGGGTGGCAGCATCATGTTGTGGGGGTGCTTTGCTGCAGGAGGTACTGGTGCACTTCACAAAATAGATGGCACCATGAGGCAGGAAAATGATGTGGATATATTGAAGCAACGTCTCAAGACATCAGTCAGGAAGTTAAAGCTTGGTCGCAAATGGGTCTTCCAAATGGACAATGACCCCAAGCATACTTCCAAAGTTGTGGCAAAATGGCTTAAGGACAACAAAGTCAAGGTATTGGAGTGGCCATCACAAAGTCCTGACCTCAATCCTATAGAAAATTTGTGGGCAGAACTGAAAAAGCATGTGTGAGCAAGGAGGCCTACAAACCTGACTGCGTTACACCAGTTCTGTCAGGAGGAATGGGCCAGATTTCACCCAACTTATTGTGGGAAGCTGCTAGAAGGCTATCTGAAACGTTTGACCCAAGTTAAACAATTTAAAGGCAATGCTACCAAATACTAATTGAGTATATGTAAACTTCTGACCCACTGGGAATGTGATGAAAGAAATAAAAGCTGCAATAAATCACTCTACCATTATTCTGAAATTTCACATTCTTAAAATAAAGTGGTGATCCTAACTGACCTAAGACAGGGAATTTTTACTAGGATTAAATGTCAGGAATTGTGAAGAACTGAGCTTAAATGCATTTGGCTAAGGTGTATGTAAACTTCCGACTTCAACTGTATATACACTGCTCAAAAAAATAAAGGGAACACTAAAATAACACATCCTAGAGCTGAATGAATGAAATAATCTTATTAAATACTTTTTTCTTTACATAGTTGAATGTGCTGACAACAAAATCACACAAAAATAATCAATGGAAATCCAATTTATCAACCCATGGAGGTCTGGATTTGGAGTCATAATCAAAATTAAAGTGGAAAACTACACTACAGGCTGATCCAACTTTGATGTAATGTCCTTAAAACAAGTCAAAATGAGGCTCAGTAGTGTGTGTGGCCTCCACGTGCCTATATGACCTCCCTACAACGCCTGGGCATGCTCCTGATGAGGTGGCGGATGGTCTCCTGAGGGATCTCCTCCCAGACCTGGACTAAAGCATCCGCCAACTCCTGGACAGTCTGTGGTGCAACGTGGCGTTGGTGGATGGAGCGAGACATGATGTCCCAGATGTGCTCAATTGGATTCAGGTCTGGGGAACGGGCGGCCAGTCCATAACATCAATGCCTTCCTCTTGCAGGAACTGCTGACACACTCCAGCCACATAAGGTCTAGCATTGCCTTGCATTAGGAGGAACCCAGGGCCAACCGCACCAGCATATGGTCTCACAAGGGGTCTGAGGATCTCATCTCGGTACCTAATGGCAGTCAGGCTACCTCTGGCGAGCACATGGAGGGCTGTGCAGCCCCCCAAAGAAATGCCACCCCACACCATGACTGACCCACCGCCAAACCGGTCATGCTGGAGGATGTTGCAGGCAGCAGAACATTCTCCACGGCGTCTCCAGACTCTGTCACGTCTGTCACATGTGCTCAGTGTGAACCTGCTTTCATCTGTGAAGAGCACAGGGCGCCAGTGGCGAATTTGCCAATCTTGGTGTTCTCTGGCAAATGCCAAACATCCTGCACGGTGTTGGGCTGTAAGCACAACCCCCCCCGTGGATGTGGGGCCCTCATACCCCCCTCATGGAGTCTGTTTCTGACCGTTTGAGCAGACACATGCACATTTGTGGCCTGCTGGAGGTCATTTTGCAGGGCTCTGGCAGTGCTCCTCCTGCTCCTCCTTGCACAAAGGCGGAGGTAGCGGTCCTGCTGCTGGGTTGTTGCCCTCCTATGGCCTCCTCCACGTCTCCTGATGTACTGGCCTGTCTCCTGGTAGTGCCTCCATGCTCTGGACACTACACTGACAGACACAGCAAACCTTCTTGCCACAGCTCGCATTGATGTGCCATCCTGGATGAGCTGCACTACCTGAGCCACTTGTGTGGGTTGTAGACTCCGTCTCATGCTACCACTAGAGTGAAAGCACCGTCAGCATTCAAAAGTGACCAAAACTTCAGCCAGGAAGCTTAGGTACTGAGAAGTGGTCTGTGGTCACCACCTGCAGAACCACTCCTTTATTGGGGGTGTCTTGCTAATTGCCTATAATTTCCACCTGTTGTCTATTCCATTTGCACAACAGCATGTGAAATGTATTGCCAATCAGTGTTGCTTCCTAAGTGGACAGTTTGATTTCACAGAAGTGTGATTGACTTGGAGTTACATTGTGTTGTTTAAGTGTTCCCTTTATTTTTTTGAGCAGTGTATATACACACACACACACACATATATACACATACATGTACATACATACATATATATCTCAAGGCAAGACCCAAATGCAGACCCAGGAGGCAGATGGTTGGAGTCTTACAATGTTTAATAATCCAAAGGGGTAGGCAAGAGAATGGTCGTGGACAGGCAAAAAGGTCAAAACTCAGTTAGAGTTCAGGAGATAAAGAGTGGCAGACAGGCTCGTGGTCAAGGCAGGCAGAATGGTCAGGCAGGCAGGTACGAAGTCCAGAAACAGGCAAGGGTCAAAACCAGGAGGACAAGAAAAAAGGAGAATGCAAAAAAAAGCAGATGAATAGGAAAACCGCTGGTTGACTTGGAAACATACAAGACAAACTGGCACAGAAAGACAGGAAACACAGGGATAAATACACTGGGGGAAAATAAGCGACACCTGGAGGGGGTGACGACAATCACAAGGACAGGTGAAACAGATCAGAATAATGTTATTTTTATATAATCTCTCTTATATAATGATGATACTTTTGGTTTTTGTACCAGAGGTTTCATGACGTGACTAAATCTATAGGCCGATATAACATTTCTCTCTCAGATACATAGGCCTTGGAAAACAATGAACATTTTCTACCTCATCATTTTGTAGAGTCCTCTCAAAGTTAATGAGTCATTGAAAAGGATTCATGTTCTATTGTATCATGGTTTAGTCCTTTCATTTGTGATACATTTAAAAACAACACGACATTGAAAACTGAAGAATTCACAAGCACGTACTTGTTCCTCACTTGTCTGTAACAATAAAACTTGTTATACCACGTACACATCCATTCCTGTGACTAAACGTTTAAGTGGAGCTCTTTCTCTCTCTCTCTCTCTCTCTCTTTCTCTCTCTCAATTCAATTCAATTCAATGGCATGGGAAACATATGTTAATATTGCCAAAGCAAATGAAATAGATAATAAACAAAGGTGAAATAAACAATAAAAATTAACATTAAACAATACACTCACAGAAGTTCCAAAAGAATAAAGATATTTCAAATGTCATATTATGTCTATATACAGTGTTGTAGCGATGTGCAAATAGTTAAAGTACAAAAGGGAAAGTAAATAAACATCAATATGGGTTGGATTTACAATGGTGTTTGTTCTTCACTGGTTGCCCTTTTCTTGTGGCAACAGATCACAAATCTTGCTGCTAAGATGGCACACTATGGTACTTCACCCAGTAGATATGGGAGTTTATCAAAATTGGGTTGTTTTCGAATTCTTTGTGGATCTGTGGAATCTGAGGGAAAAATGTGTCTCTATTATGGTTATACATTTGACAGGAGGTTAGGAAGTGCAGCTCAGTTTCCACCTCATTTTGTGGGCAGTGTGCACATAGCCTGTCTTCTCTTGAGAGCCAGGTCTGCCTACGGTGGCCTTTCTCAATAGCAATGCTCACTGAGTCTGTACATAGTGAAAGCTTTCCTTAAGTTTGGGTCAGTCACAGTGGTCAGGTATTCTGCCGCTGTTTACTCTCTGTTTAGGGCCAAATAGCATTGTAGTTTGCTCTGTTTTTTTGTTGTTGTTAATTCTTTCCAATGTGTCAAGTAATTCTATTTTAGTTTTCTCATGATTTGGTTGGTTCTAATTGTGTTGCTGTCCTGGGGCTCTGTGGGGTCTGTTTGTGTTTGTGAACAGAGCCCCAGGACCAGCTTGCTTAGGGGTGTCACGTCTTTCGTAGATATTTGACCAAGGCGCAGCGGGTTGAGTGCTCATATTTACTTTTATTGAACACGAACGCAAGAAACCGTACGGACGAACATGATTCAGGCTAAACACAAAGCTATGCAACTACAACTACCCACAATACCCCATACAAAACAACCCCTATACATAGGACCTTCAATCAGAGGCAACAAGCAACAGCTGCCTCCAATTGAAGGTCAAATCAATAAACTGAACATAGACGTAAACAACCTAGAACTAACATAGAATACACTAACCTAGAACTTAAACCAACACCCCTCTACAAAACACATAACCCAAACAACCCCGAAACACTCTAAACAAATACCCCTTCTACATAAACACATAATATAATAAACCCCTAAACACTGTAAACAAACACCCCCTGCCACGTCGTGACCAAACTAC
Source organism: Salmo trutta (assembly GCF_901001165.1). Taxonomy (NCBI): domain Eukaryota; kingdom Metazoa; phylum Chordata; class Actinopteri; order Salmoniformes; family Salmonidae; genus Salmo; species Salmo trutta. Next base: position 37,625,742 of record NC_042970.1, on the reverse strand, counting down.
AATAACTAATAAGCCCTTTACTGGTCAGGACGTGACGAGGGGACTCATCTCCAGGTTCATCTCTCTGTAGGTGATGGCTTTGTTATGGAAGGTTTGGGAGTCGCTTCCTTTTAGGTGGTTGTAGAATTTAACGTCTCTTTTCTGGATTTTGATAATTAGCGGGCATCAGCCTAATTCTGCTCTGCATGCATTACTTGGTGTTTTATGTTGTACACGGAGGATATTTTTGCAGAATTCTTCATGCAGAGTCTCAATTTGGTGTTTGTCCCACTTTGTGAGTTCTTGGTTGGTGAGCGGACCCCATACCTCACAACCATAAAGGGCAATGGGTTCTATAACTGATTCAAGTATTTTTAGCCAGATCCTAATTGATATGTTGAATTTTATGTTCCTTTTGATGGCATAGAAGGCCCTTCTTGTCTTGTCTCTCAGCTCATTCACAGCTTTGTTGAAGTTACCTGTGGCGCTGATGTTTAGGGGTATGTATCGTTTTTTGTGTGCTCTATGGCAACGGTGTCAAGATGGAATTTGTATTGGTGGTCCTGGCGACTGGATGTTTTTTGGAGCGCCATTATTTTTGTCTTACGGAAATTTACTGTCACTCTCTCTCTTTCTCTTGCTCTCTCTGTATCTGTCTCTCTCGCTCTCTGCCCCTCTCTCTCTCCCAATTGCCATGATAGCTGTGGTGGGAATGGACATTGGCATAATGAATGATATCATCACTGACTTCAGGAAATAGAAAAGGGATGGGCAATTTCTTATAAAGACAATAACACTCATAATTACCCATTATACTCAATCAATTTAACCAAGATATTTGATGGATTTTGTTCACAACATGGCTATTTAAATGTTTTTCTTTTGGCAAAAGTTAAATAAAATAATAGCCCCTTTAAATAAGGGGGTTGGTGTAGGTAGGCCTATAGGAGCACCAGCACACACAGCAGGGGTTGTTGTGGTGAGTTTCCACATGGCAATCCCAGTAATTACTTGTCTGTAAATATCGTCACACTGGAGGGAGAAGTGTACCCTCCCCCATACTATACTATACACAGGGTCACCAGGGCTGCAGCCCAGGGAAAACGATGTCTGCAATTATACTGATGCCCTTCATCTAAATGTCAGTTTGTGTGGAGGCTGCGGTGAAGAGTTGGGAGGAGCTATAGGATGGAGATTGTACTATAACTGTAAAAAATATTTATTTCGTTTTTACCCTTTACTTGGGAAAATACATGGGAAAATAATGTTTCGGTGCTCTTTTATCGGGAACAATGGGGTTGGAGCAGCATTTTTTTCTCCAACACAACCACTTTAACCAGCTGGAAATTATTATTTTTTAAATTATTTTTCAGACTGGTAGCCTATTTCCTGTGTGTTGTCAGTCCTAACCATGTGACCACCATGGATGAAGGGATGATCCCAGGCCCATTATTTTTCTCTGACATCTTTTATAGTTAATAAGTGGCCCATTCCTCATGAGTGTCATCTATGTGAGTAAATCCCAGGTGTAAAGGACTGAGTGGGGAGGATGATAAAGTGGCTGAGGTGTGAGGCAACTGAGGCCTATAAACAGCCAAGGAGGCTGCTATAGTAATTGCTTAAAGATTCTCTAAGAAGAGCCATGATGAGACACGATAATTCATCCCAGTCAAGGGTGATTAGTGGGGGCTTCGCTTTTTATTGCACATCCTCCACCAAGACGTAGAGAATTAGTGTAAGAACGAATGACGAGGATCGTGTAATATATACTGTACTTGACATGTTGTGTTTGAGACTGCAGCCCTCAAAATTAGGGGGTGTGGATAGTGGTGGGGGCAGTGGGAGTGGGAGTGAAAAAGTCTATTGGACAGGTTACTATAGAGACCAGGTTGTATACGAGGGCACTTGACGAGGAGAAAAAACCCTGGGGCTTTGGTTGCTCTCTGTGTCTGCTACAAAACAAGGTTTAATCAGATTTATGGGTCCCTAAAAAAAGCTCTACAAGTCTGGTCTCACTGCAGTTTATTTCTGTGAGAGCAATGCAGCAGATACAGTAAATGCGGTTTGCAATTTCTCCCATTTTGCAGATACTAAGATCCAATTGTAGGATGATGTCATGCCTTTGTGTCCAGTCATTTTTCACAATTTACATTTGTTCCTATTTTTTTTTACAAAGAAAACATCACAAAAGATTCAACGATTTATGATGAGTAAACACTGCAAATACAGTATCATGAAAACAGTGTGCATAACACCTGACATCTATTGAATTAAGAAGACATTCTAGATTCAATTACTGTTTGAACACTGAATCAGAATACCATGTATTATCCAGGGCATGCTCTTGGCTTTGGGTCTTGCGTGGACAATTAGGCTGAGACGTTAAAGGTATGAGATGTGTTATAATTGTACAAGCTTGCATCGCTCTCACATCAATATTTAATGCGACGAAGATGTGAGTGTGTGTGCGTGTGTGCGTGTGTGTGAGGGCCTGTGAGAGCAATAAACGCACATCTCAATAAACTGCTGATCCTTGAAATTGCACAAACTCTGTATTACAGCAATAGAACACGAAACACTCAGAGGGCAAATTTTCTCAGATGGATTGTGTTTAGGGTATTGAGCACCATGTTAGACATTCGGTGGCGGGAGATACTTAGAAGCTATATCACTCATTGAAGGTACATTCATCTTTATAGTGGGTTAGTCACCCAACCGCCCACTAAAATAAGTTTTAAAGTATGCGGGGATAACCATATGTCCTAAATTCTCTCCACCACGAGGATGTGCTGACTGGAATGTTGGGGGGAAAATTGTCTCCCAAATCCCGGCCCTCATCCCAAACAGCACCCTATTCTCTATCTAGTACACTACTTTTAAAAAGGGCCCAAGAAGCGCACTATATAGAGAATAGGGTGCCACTTGGGACACAGCCCAGGTTATGTGCCACAGCAGCAGGCTCAGCATCGTCCCTTATGAAAAACAGAGCTTATTAGACCAAGATTCAGCCTTACATCATCCTTTGTGCTACTTGCTTTATCTATGCTGCAGGAAAGAGATTCAAGTGTGTGTGAGAGAGGGAAAAAAATCTTAATCTAGCTTCTGAGATTAAGGGCAAACAATAATTTGAGTTATCATTTGTTCAGCTGGGTCTATAGAAAAAGAGTCTGGTTATGAGTGGAAGCAATGCTCCCCTGTGATTCAAATGTAATTTCTGCCCCATTTAATCAGTATCTGGGTCCTCAATAACCCTTTATACTCCTGGGAATTGGTCGATATGGATAGGGCTAAATTGAAATATTTCTTATAGAAGAAATATGAGAAGCATATGCATAACCATGGTAGCAATTGAAAGGGAACAGTTTTGAGATGAAGGGATTTTATTTTATATACCGAAGGTGAGGACACAACAGTTCACCTGACATAGTACTGAATCCAAACATTACACTGTTGATTTTATGTGCATTTTACATTTACTGTACTACTTGCCAAATGTGTTGATAACTAAATCTGAAAATAAACTGGATACATTCAGTAACATGATAAGAATATTCCTGGAAATTGTGTCGTAGGTGCAACATAAGACAAAAAAAACTACAAGGGTTTGAGTGAAAGGACTAACTGGTGTCTCCAAGTGGACACATACCTCTCCAAAGTGTGCACAGTTCCTAAGTCATTTCAATGCACTTGTATGACTCAAAGATGAGTCTTAAACTATAAGGTGCTTTTTTGAGCTCTCCTAGCTGTGCCATTGAGGAACTAGAGCAAGCACACTTGTAGTTGTTTTGTTTGGAACACAACCCTGCATCCCTTCCCTCACACAATTACGGTTGTTGTTAATGCAATCCGAAAACGGTCCATTATAAATTGCAATCTGGGTTAAGTGGGTATCATTTGAAAGCATGTTATATTGCCAACATGACTAGCTAAGTTATAAAATATGATATTACAGTGTTAGGCTTTCACAATGCAATTAAGGAAACAGATTGTAATTTTGGTGTGCATAGAAAGGAGTCGTGAATGGATTCAGGTGAGTGTGCCGTGGTAAATTTTCTTCACCGTAGACAAACAACCCAGGATATGTCCTCTTGTAACTGTACATCAAACACAGGGATCATAAACGTTGACACTGTAAATTACATGAGTTTAATGATTTGGAAATGTGAAGTGCACATTTGGATTCATGGGTGTTTGACTTGTTTGTATGACATCAAAGTAGTATTTATAATCCTCTTAATTCAACTTTTTTTTTCATTTTCATTTCCATTTTTTTCCTAACTCGGTCAACAAAATATTTGAACAAGTTTCCCAATTAGCTGGAGGGATGGGGGCAACTTCTTGTCGCACGTGGTGCTCAAGTTCAGAACAACTGTCAGTCAAACCCATACAGCGCTGTGAAGCACAGAGCCTGAGGTCTGAGGTCATTTATAGCATGTTACTGTACAGACACTGCGGTCCAATTTAGGCGTTTATCAGTACCCAAATATGCCATTTTCAACCGTATATGAGTGTAAAGGGTTACCCTGGAAATGTTCTTTATAAGGTATATCAGCGATATGACGTAGATGCAGAAAGTAAACAGCATAGTGCGTACATTTTTGCAACAACTAAGAGCTCCGCTGTCACACTGTGAACAGCGTGAAGCGAACCTGTGCACATGCGCAGATGATGTGTGTGACTGTGTGAGAGCAAAGTCTTGCATCTTGCTCATCTCAACATCTGCGGTGCTGCTCGTGACAACTCATCTCGCTGAGTCTACCTTTAAAAATATAATATATTATCACCTCCGTTAGGTAACAAAAACGTTGGCCTACTATTTTATTTGCACACCAGTCTCTGTTGCTCCAGAGTAGCTATTTTCTACAGGCTTCCATTTTTAATTTTGGGAACTGTAGCTACAGCTTGTGAATTTCCCAACTTTACTAGAAACCTCATGTATAATTCATGTATTTTATCATGTTTAATTAATTAGACTGGACAACTGTATTAAGGAGATAGTAACCTACATTTTAATGCCTCCCCCCCATTCTTCAAACAATTGTTTGTGATGCTTCACTTATTAACCCTATGAGAAATGCAGATAGAGACCGAAACATTTCTTGTTAATTTTTCATCCTGGCCCCTCTACAATATGTGTCGCCCACACCCAGTGCAAGACCTATGCAAGCACATTTGTAATAATCATAGAAAAGAGAGAGCTCCGCATTTTGCATTCCAGTGATTTATAACCATCCTAGATTAGGGCCACAGACAGACAGGGGAGCAGTTATTCTACCTGTGTGGCTCTCTTGGTTTGTGGGGCTGTTTTCTTTATCTGGAATAAGACTGTAATTACATTTTGCTCATTTGCAAGTCAAACAGTGAAGTTGCACTCTACATGCATGCGCGTGTGTCTTTGTGTGTGTGTGTGTATTTATGTGTGTGGTCCCGTGTGGCTCAGTTGGTAGAGCATGGTGTTTGCAACGCCAGGGTTGTGGGTTCGATTCCCACGGGCGACCAATACGGAAAAAATATATATGTTTATGAAATGTATGCATTCACTACTGTAAGTTGCTCTGTATAGGAGGGTCTGCTAAATGACTGAAATGTAAATGTATTTTGGGTGTGTGAGAGAAAGAGAGAGAGAGAGAGAGAGATTTTATGGTTTCCATTTGGAAAACGTATTATGCAGCAGCAGCTGGCTTTTAAAAAGAAATACCTTTATTGTACCAGTAGGAGAGGAGAGGAGAAAATGAGGTTTACGGGAATCAGGGGTCATATTCCCCATGGTGCTTTTTATTTTAACATGGAACCACGCTTAAACACTCCCAGCTGACCGCCAGGCCAGACTACGTTGACTAAGCCAAGGATAAAACAAAAGAGAAAGGAGGAAGAGGAGGAGTGGAGGAAGAATGGAGTGCGGTGGAGGAGGGTTGAGAAACACCCTAACAGTATGCTCAACAGCTAAAAACAAAATAGTAGAACAAGTCCCCTGTCATTGGAACTGATAAACAGAAACTCTGACCAGGAAGTCAAAAACCTTTTTCCCCCTTCGTTCCTCCCTCCCACTCTCCTCCCACCTCTCTCCTCTCCTCTTCATCCATGCATCATGTGTAATCAAACACATGTAACTCATTACAGGATTTTATTATTCAGGGATAAAGCTGAATCGTGCCAGTCCAGAGCATGATACCTCTGGACTGGCACGATTAGTTCCATTTTAGGCTTCTTTCCTTGATGTGAGGACAGACTTGCCAAAACAAATAGCTCCTTAGACTAGGCATTGACCCACAGAATAAGCATTTGATCATTAAGATACATTTGATCTAGAGGCACATTGCTTACAGCACCCATTTACAGTGCAATAGGTTCTAAAAAGAGATCAACTCATTTGTGAATATAAGGCCCTGGTGAAGTTCTCTGTTAAACCACCAGGAGGCAGGCTGACAGACTGTGTATGAGAGACGATTATATTTAAAAAAGAAATATTTCACCTTTATTTAACCAGGTAGGCCAGTTGAGAACAAGTTCTCATTTACAACTGTGACCTTGCCAAGATACAGCATAGCAGCGAGACAAAAACAACAGCAAAGAGTTACACATAAACAAACGTACAGTCAATAACACAAAATAAAAGAAAAATTGAAATATCTATGTACAGTGTGTGGAAATGTAGGGAGGTAGGCAATAAATAGGCCATAGAGGCAAAAATAATTACAATTTAGCATTAATACTGGAGTGATAAATGTGCAGATGATGATGTGCAAGTAGAGATACTGGGGTGCGAAAGAGCAAGAGGGTAAGTAATAATATGGGGATGAGGAAGTCAGGTGTGCTATTTACAGATTGGCTGTGTACAGGTACAGTGATCGGTAAGCTGCTCTGACAACTGATGCTTAAAGTTAGAGAGTGAGATATAGGACTCCAGCTTTAGAGATTTTTGTAATTCGTTCCAGTCATTGGCAGCAGAGAACTGGAAGGAAAGGTGGCCAAAGGAAGTGTTGGCTTTGGGGATGACCAGTGCAATATACCTGCTGGAGCGCGTGCTACGGGTGGGTGTTGCTATGGTGACCAGTGAGCTGGTTGATGACTATACATCATGTACCATGCTTACCGACACCCGTCATGATTGTATTTCTCAATAATCCATTGAAATTAATCCTTTGACACGTCTTAGTTGGTGGTGGCAGCTCAGTTGCTCTCGATTTTGAGAGTTTCAAAACACTTTGCTTAGCAGTGCGATGTCTGTAAATGAAACCTTTGCCTTTATCGGATCTCACTCATGCATACTGTATATATCTGCTGTTCCATTCTAATCTACCGCCCTTCCTCTCCTCTACTCCTCGACCCGTCCCTCCATCCCTCCCCCTTCTCCATGTGCCATGCAGAATGACTGCCCCCTGCTCCAACCTCTCCAACCTTCGTGTGTACGTATGTGTGTCTTTCAGAGGGGTTGGGATAAAGTGGAAGTCACATTTTTCGTTGGATCTTGTGTACAATTGGACAATAAAGTAATGTTCTTCTTCTATCTTCTTCTTCCTCTCCCCTCCACCACCCACCCATCTCGCCATCCTTCCCCCTCCAGATCTCTCCTTCAGCCTCCTGCTCCTGGTGTTCGTGGCCTGTGGCCTGGGCCTGCTGAGCGTCATCGTCTTTGCCTCCTGGAAGCTGTGCAGGGTGCACTGGCGCACCAAGGACCTCTCCTCCAGTGCCACTGCCCTCGCCCCCCCCTCCTCTGCCTCTGACAGACCCTACGACAGAGCCTTGCCCGCACACGGCCACAGGCCTACGCTTGTATACGCACACACGCACACACACGCCATGGCGTCGGACAAGCTGAATCCTTTGGACCCGGCGAGTTTCCTAGAGGCAGCGGTGAAGATCAGCCACACGTCGCCTGACATCCCTGCCGAGGTGCAGCTGTCCATGAAGGACCACTTCCTGCGCCGCACGCGTATGTCCAGGCAGACCACCGAGCCCAACTCCTCCAATAGGTCAGGCTTCGGGAGGAAGTTGCCTTGAGACAGAGACTTAGGCTACGTCCTAAATGGCACCCTATTCCCCACATAGTGCACTCCTTTTGACCAGAGCCCTATTGGCCCCAGTCAAAAGTAGTGCATTATAGGGAATAGGGTGCCATTTGAAAGGCATCCCTGGTATCAGCTTATCAGTGCTTCCTCAAAACTGACCTTAGATCAGTTTGTAAGGGCCTCCTACAATAGGTTGCACCAGGGCTCCACTGAGCCTCAGTGTTTATGTCCAGGACATGTATTAGTATTGAGGTAATAGTATGTGATATGTCAGGAAGGGGCTATTTATAGTGTGTCATAGCGGTAAAGATCATTATGCATATCTACACCTGTAACATATTCATTTGTGACCTTTAAGATGAGATACATAGAACATCAATGAGATTGTCAATTTACTGCCCCCTATTGCCATGGAGCTCCTATTGAGCTAAATAAGAAAACTCTATATCATCTAATATCAGAGAGGAAATGCAATTCCATTTTCTCTAAATTGGAAACTGACAACAGTATTCAGCAGGGGGCATAGATTTCCCAGGCATGCCATATGGTACTGGAATTATTCCACTGCTGAAATTGTTCTACAGTGTGTAAATTGTCCAAGAAAATGATTCAACTGGCAAAAATGGCTCCTTGTCTCTAGGCACAGCTCCTTCAAGAAGCACCTCCCCCGACAAATGCACCATGTCACCAGCCTTGACCGAGGCAGCGACTTCCCCTATGCAGAGGACCAATCCACCAGCCTGGCCAGTTTGGGCCGCATCCAGCCAGAGCTCTACAAACAGAGCTCACTGGAGGCCGACGAGTCCTCCAAGAACTGCGCCGCCGCCAAGACCTGTGGTAAGATTAACTTCTCCCTCAAGTACGACTATGAGTCCGAGGCTCTCCTCGTCAACATCCTCAAGGCCTTCGACCTACCCGCCAAGGACTTATGCGGCAGCTCCGACCCCTACGTCAAAATCTACCTCCTGCCTGACCGCAAGCGCAAGTTCCAGACCCGCGTCCATCGCAAGACGCTCAATCCCATGTTTGATGAGTCCTTCCAGTTCACCGTGCCCTACGAGGAGCTGGGCAGCAGGAAGCTGCACCTGAGCGTATTTGACTTTGACCGCTTCTCCCGCCACGACATGATCGGCGAGGTCATTCTGGAGAATCTGTTTGAGGTGTCGGACCTCTCCCGCGAGATGGCCATCTGGAAGGATATTCAGTACGCCACCTCTGTAAGTCAATCGACAAATCAAATACATGTATTTTATGAAGCTCTGGCCTAGACCCCAAAGAGCAAGCAAAGCAGAAGCGAAAGCACAGTGTATGTCCAGATAGCCTTTTGGAGCTGTCATTGGATTCTTTAAAAGTTTGAATGAGCTTGCCTGTTGGAAGTGCTATATTGTCTGGTTTGCATTTTTGGGACTATTCCATTGGTTCCATTGTGCCAGGCAAGCTCTAAAGTATTTTAAAGAGATGGTCCTAATAAGCTGTAGCAAGGAATCACCTCAATGGTGCTCTGATGAGCTACTGTAATGATTTGATCCCATGTGTGAGTCACAAGCGTTCAAGAATAGGAGACCAGGCAGGGGATGTGGGGTCAATGCCCCCTTGTACTGCCTAACTTCCATCCTCATTCACATTGTAGACTAAATGGGAATTAGGTTGTACATTTGCTACAGTATAGTACTACAAAGGTATAGTTCAGCAATTTAACATATTTAGATATTTGTTTCCTTACCTTGAATGCAGTCTATGGATAACGAGTGACACCAATCAACACTTTGGTTTTGTACAGAGAATGCTTTCAAGGTAATGAAACAAATATCTAAATATGTAAAATCATTCAACTATCCCTTTAACAATATTAGTGGCATTGTAATGTGTGATAACTGATAACACCCTCTCTGTTTCCTTCTGTTCTGATGTGTTTTGTCTGTGGCCCTGAACACAGGAGAGTGTAGACCTGGGGGAGATCATGTTCTCTCTCTGTTACCTGCCGACCGCAGGCCGACTCACCATGACCGTCATCAAGTGCAGGAACCTCAAGGCCATGGACATCACAGGATACTCAGGTACAGTTCAGTCAATGGGTTCACGTTTAAAGGTTTTGTGCTCGTTTCACCTTAAACGCTGTTGCCTACTCTTCCAGCCATTGACCAGGCTATACCTCTGGTAAAAGATTTACAAGAAAAAAAATGTCATCTGGTTTGGTAATGCATTTTGCGAAAGCCGGACTTAGCTAAGTGACATATTACATAATGTACAGTCAAATCAGCTCGATCCATTAAGTAGCTAAGCACTTTGTCATTTTTAAATAAATCAAATACTATTTTATCTTGTTTATTGGCAGACCCATATGTCAAGGTCTCCCTGGAGTGTGACGGACGGCGCTTGAAAAAGAAGAAAACCACCATCAAGAGGAACACTTTGAACCCCACCTATAACGAAGCTATAATCTTCGACATCCCCCCTGAGAACATGGACCAAGTCAGCCTGCACATATCCGTCATGGACTATGACTTGTATGCTATACTCAATATCATTTGTGATGCAATGCATGGCAATATTATCAAGAATAATTTCTAAGTTCTTGTTACTGATATGTTTGTTCATGCTACAACCATCCACTAACTCTGAGAGTCCTACTAATACTGTCAGTTCTGCTAATTGTAGAAGCGAAAATGTGAATTTACATTACACCAGATGTGGCTGAAGAGTTAATGGGTGCATTTTGCTTTTTTTCTCCTTAGGGTGGGACACAATGAGATCATAGGTGTAAACAGAGTGGGCAGTCATGCAGAGGGACTGGGCAGAGACCACTGGAACGAGATGTTGGCCTATCCACGCAAGCCCATCGCTCACTGGCACTCTCTACTGGAGGCAAGCAAGTCTCAGAAAGAGGTATTATTACTCACAAAGACACAAAGAAAAACACCGTGCTGTCTTTCAATTCTGTGTGTTTCGCTGATAGCTGCTTTATTGAGGAAAGTTTTACTTGCAATGACTGAGATATGGTTGATGTGGTTTTCTTGCCTACCTTTGTTGAATGCATTGACTGTAAGTCATTCTGGCTAAGAGCATATGCTAAATGACCAAAATATAAATGTATGTACCCCCTTTTATCTATGTAGGATTTCTGATGGTAGGTACACTCCTAACAGCGACAGCAATGTTCATGCTGGTGCACTTCGGAATGACTAATCTTTCCACGTGAAATGTCTCCTACAGTGGAAAACCCGCACTGCAAGTTTTGACAGCCAAGGCTCTTGCCCTTCTCCAAGACTCCTGTCTAGTCCATGAGGGAGGAGCTAGAGTTTATACTCCACGACTCTACAAAGCCTGCCCTGTAGCAAGGCCTGAAATATGGAGTGTCCCAGGCCCAGACCCACATATGGTGTGCCTCAGAATAAATAAAGTGCAGTAAATTGCTCTGGAATGACATTATCTCGCCATCACACACCCACACACATACAAACACATTTCTCTTGTGCCCTCTTTGACAGCCACTTTGTCATGGTATGTATAGCCTAGTGTATACTGGGTCTGGTGGGATCATTGTTATTGCAACAATAGTTTTGCAGTTGAGCTCAGCCTGGTTTGGTTATACACCTGAGGTTAACATCTTTGTATATGTATATATGTAATGCCCTTTGATACTGACATCAATAATAGCACTGTATTTAGAATCACATATTTATGATATTATCAACATGACTATGCCCCTGAATTTACTTTTCTGTTTCAATTGTTAACTGTGAAGTGTTTGCCAATAGTCTCTTGTTCAGGCAATGTCATGTACTTTGTTGAGGGTGTTGGCTTGACCTTTGACCCCTTTGCCTCATTAGCCTTGTGATAAGTGCTTGAAACAATGACTCTCCTCTGTTTTTTCAAGCAATTTAGAGTATCTTTCCACTTTTGTATTGAAAATGTGTATTTGTAACATAACTGTTTCCAGGCGTCCCTTGTATTTTAAAGAAGTGATAATAAAGTTGTCGATTCTGGTTCTAACATTCCAAATTGAGTGTCGATATACTGTACGTTCCTCTTTTACTGTAACAACATAGAAGAAAAATAAGCTACACACTTTAATGCAAGTATTTTTTTTATTCAACAGAAAGGCATAGCCAGGAAAAAAGGTAAAAATGTGTGGTTTTCAGAAGTGCTAAACTGAGAGATATTCAGAAAACATACATATCATACAGCTGCATGTATTTACTTTAGATTCTCCATTCCACACCCTCCTAGATCTTTCTTGATGATCCTAGAAAATTTTCACAACAAGCAATACCTACAGTAAATGGATGCTTTTATATCACTGAACTGTTTTGCTGTCAGTAATTAACACAGGAAATACAATATTACCTTCAGAACAGTGCTGCAAAACCTTGTGCCGAAGTTGAACAAACCATGTTAGTAATTTTCATACCTTTGGACATATCTATGTTATTGATCTTTGCTCCAGGGAAGATAAAAGATTAAAACATTCCACTGAATATGACAGTCTGAAAATATGTTTTGTTTTTCGTCTACACAGACATTTCTGGGCTTTTACTCGGTATAGATGAGCGAAATCTCAAACCCACCTCAACACTAGGCGGCGCTGCTGAGCTCATACCTCCAGTTTCTTCTTCATGGCCAGTTTGTAGAGGATCTGGTAGCCGTCATCCCAGGCGTAGATCAGCTGCTCCAGCGGGTTGTACTTGAGGCTGGAGTGAGAGCCGTAGCGCTTGGGAAAGTACACTAGAGGTGCATCGTCATTGGTTACCATATCACTGACGTCAAAGACGCACTGGACGCGTGAGCGGCTGGGCAGCGCGGTGTTGTAGACCACATACACCGTGCCGCAGATGATGAAGGCGGCCTCTGCGTTCTCTCGCGGGCACGGCGTGTCCCACATCTGCTCGATGTCCAGCGTGTTGGCATCCATCTTGGCCAGAGAGATGTGCCTCTCAGTCTCCTTGGTGGCGTAGATGGCCCAGAGGCCCTCCTCATCTGCGGCCAGGTCAATGACCGTCTCCGGAGTCAGGCTGTACACGGGGACATGGTCCTGGACGGGGAACACAGCGCTGTCTGCCACCGAGCCATTCTGCAGGTTGTACTTGATCAGCCGAAGCTCCTTGCCTTCCTTCACGTAGTAGGCGTGGTTGTTGTAGACAGTGTGGCCGCTGCCTCGCCAAGGGGACGGAAGCTTCACGGTCTTGGCCATGGACGTGCCCTGGGAGATGGTGAAGTCCCGGATGGAGCCAAACTCATAGATGGTGTCCTCGTCTGTGCCGTTGAAGATGTAGACTTTGCCCGAGTTACTGCCCACATCTTTGGTCCACATGCCCTTTGGGCCTCCAACTCGCTTCAAAATCTTCATGGCTTTGATGTTAGAGATCATATCCCTGCAGTCTGGAAGAGAAATGGTAGATTCATGAGTTGGGCTAAAACCATGTTTTTTACATGGTAGTCAACATTACACGTCAGGTGCAGTGTAATTACAATGTACACATTGTTACACTCCTTACAACTGTGATACCTGTAATACCAATGTCATAAAACATACTACACCATACCATATTGATAAAGTTCAACCAATAGTAATACTGAGGGACTAGGTAAAGTTTAAAGGATAGTTCCATTTTTTATAGTACATTTTTTGTGAAGTTTAATCTTTTACGTGATCTGGAGTGGATTTCAGATGTTCAACCTGATTTTGTCAGAACATGCACCCCAAGTAGGCAACAGTACTCAGTTGTGTGTGGCAACATGTATAAGGATCACAGGAAATGAAACTTGATGAGTCACTGGCTATTCATCCGGCTGGAGTGCAACTAAGAGAAAATATTACAATTAAAGTGGTGCATAATTTAGAGTATGCTGTTTGAATAAGCATTGCATCTTTAGTCAGTCCTTCATCTACATATTTCATCAGAATGCTCTCACATCTCAGTACATACCTCCCATTTCCAAAACCTCAACAACCAAGTGTAAACAAACTATTTCCTGAATTGACTGCATTCAGATTGCTTTCTCTATGCAAATAAAGCGAACCATGCTGTTTTAGAGCAGAACAAAAAGTGTTAAGCACAACATTGAATGAAATCCACTTAAACTCTTTAATAATGGCCTCTGAGAGAAGAATAATGATATGAGGGAATATATATTTTCTAACCTACTTACATAACAGTACAATGGCTAAGACATTGTGGCCTTCTCTATCTCTGCTCATCATGTAGAAGATCTATTCAGGAACCAAGGCCTCATATTACCCCTACTGATGAGTTTACTTCATTTGTCCTCTCCTTTGGCCTATGCTATGATCCTCTTAGTAAGTAATCATGTGTACTACATGTGTGTCTGTCCTCCCAATATGTTATCATGTCTACAGCACATGTCATGGAAGGGCTATGTAACTAACCACTGCTCTATTCTGCCTCTTCCCAGCAGGCCTTTACTATAATCCTCACAGGAAGTAACCACCATGTGAACTACTTGAGTCTCTATCCCCCCCAGTATGTCACCACGTCTGCCACGTCTCACCTGTGGCCTTGGCGTACTTGGCCTTGTTCTTCTCCTTCACCACAGTCACCTGCTGCTCCACCAGCTTGTCGTCCACGTCCACGCAGGGCTGCGCCCCGTTCTGTGTCTCCAGGTAGTCCATCTCGCGCTCCACGCGGTCCACGCGCGTCCCCACGCTGTCTAGATCCGTCCTCAGCGTCTCCTTGTCCTTGTCAAGGGTCTCAATCTGGGCAACCATCTGCTGCTTGAACTCCCGCAGCTCGGTGGCGTAGCGGTTCGTCTGCTCGTGCCATAGCGAGATACGGTCCTGGTGGGAGAGGTGAGAAGAAGACAGTTCAAGCAGGTAGTGTAGAAGTAGTCCTGGAGGCATATGGGTTCTGTCCCTATTTCACAGGATGAATTAAAACCCTGTTCTCTGGGGCCACTGCCACAGTCATCACCAGTGTGGCGTCAGGCTCCACAGGGATGTCTCCTCTCTCCCTTACTGTTCCTTCTAAGTCTGGAACCTTTGGCCATCGCATTAAAGGAAGACAGAGACATTAAGTTAAGTGCAGGTTGAGGATCAGCTTTTCTGAGTGACTTGACTAGATTTGCACTCCAGTAATTGCAAGGGATGTATCAGCACGCAGGGGGTAATCTCAGTTAGGAGGGATTGGGAGTGCAGAAAGGTCAGGATTCGAGTTGTATTCAAGGGCCATTGGTGTGGCTAGGAACTAGGAAAAGACAGCTACAAATGCCACAGAAAGGGACAACAGGTGGATATAACACACTATGTGACAGGTTTGAAGTGGTATGCAGCAATATTTTTCATTAAAAAAATATTCAAAGTCCACAGTAGACTGAATTATCACCTGATAAATGATTTCAAGCAGACAGCTGCAGGACTGATTAAGGAGTCTCACTAAGGGAGATCCAACGCCAATATGAACTGAGTAATGACATTTCTAGACACTAGCCTACAGTACACTCTTAGAAATAAAGGTCCCCATAGGAGAACCCTTTTTGGTTCCAGGTAGAACCCTTTTTGGTTTCAGGTAGAACCCTCTGTTGAAAGGGTTCTTTATGGAACCCAAAAGGGTTCTACCTGGAAACAAAAAGGGGTTTTCAACTGGTTCTCCTATGCCTATGGGGACAGACGAAGAACCATTTTAGGTTCTAGATAGCACCTTTTTTTCTAAGAGTGTATATTCCACAACCCAGCCTTCCTTCCTGCTACTATGTCCCAAGGATTTAGGGAATGGGAAGAGAGAGGGCTTTGTAAAGTCTCTCAACTTTTCAAAGGATCAATTGTTAAATAATTTCAAGAAATCCACAAGGAATTAATTATATTCTAAACTAATTATTATTGGTACCTTTAAGTAAGGCAATTCACTGTTAAAAAAGGATTGTTCCAAAAAATGACAGAGCCGGTTACTCCTGTAGATAAGATGATTGAATTACTTTATCAAGAGGAAAACATTGGGACCGTTTCAAACTTTTATCACAATATCCTTAACATGCAAACAGTATCTTTAGATAATCTTAGGAACCCATGGCAGGGTGAATTACAGGTGCCGATATCAGAGGAGAGTTGGGGGAATATATGGAAAACACTATATAAAGCCACTACATGTCACCGAACAAGGGAGTTTTAATTCAAAGGACTATATTGTTTTTTTATGAGCCCTGATAAACTTAATAAAATGAACAAAGGAATATGGGGAATATCTACCCTTTGGGGCTGCAGGTAGCCTAGTGGTTAGAGCGTTGGGCCAGTAACCGAAAGGTTGCTCGATCAAATCTCTGAGCTGACAAGGTATAAATCTGTCGTTCTGCCCCTGAACAAGGCAGTTAACAGTAGCAGTTAACGGCAGTTCCTAGGCCGTCATTGTAAATAAGAATTTGTTCTTAACTGACTTGCCTGGTTAAATAAATAAAACATTTCAAAATACATATCTGCAACGTGTTGGAGGCAGTGTGGACAAATAGGTACTTCCTCACATATATTTAGGAAAATCCAGTCTTTTTGGTCTGAAATTCTCCATGTTATACAGGACATCATAGGGATTATTATTCAACCAGACCCATGTCATCTCCTACTAGGTATTGTTCCTGTGGATACACTCCACTCCTCTCCACTTAAATTGATAGATTATCTTTTAGCAGCAAGGAAATGCGTAAGAAAATGCAATTATTAAAAGATATGTGGTTAGGTCTATGCGGGAACTTGTTGACATGGAGATGATAAAATCAATCTTGCAACAACTTCCTGACATCTTATTCTGTCATTTCTGGGGTTTTGTTTGCTTGTTTCTATTATTTTTCTGATGTGGCTTTATCCAAATTGTATTCTTATTCTCTTGAAATGTTTGCTCTATACAACCAAAGATGTACCCTTAACATGTGAATCTCATTACGCTTCTTTGTGAAGACCACAAAGATATGTTGTGTATGTATTGTACACGTTCTTGATGTGCTCTCGAATAAAAATTAATGTATATAAAAAAAAGGATTCTCACTAAAACCACGTTAACACTTGCACCATAAACCTGAATTGGAAAGTATTGAATGCTCTTTCTCAGAACGACTCACTGGCTGGAAATGATCCGAGAGGTTTCTCCGAGTACAGTCGCTCAAAAAATAACTTGTTAGGGAGGTATTTATGCAGGTATTTATTTATGCAGTCAGAACACATATAGAGAGAAGCCAACTACTTTCCATGTGAATAAGAATACTAGAAAGCAAGATGGAGAATGGGATATGGGTACACATAGCAGTGGAGCTGTTTTATTGTACAACAACAACTTGAAGCGAGCCAGCTGGTCAGTCTTTTGCAGAGACCAACGTTCTAATAACTCCAGGTACAAGGCTAATACATTCTTTTTTAAATATAAATCAGAACACCACAGAAGTCACCTGCATACAAGATCTTCAAACTTCTATTCCCATTTGCTTCTATTTTGGGCGGAAACAAATTTATTGAAAGCATGAACTCTATACTTTCTGGGTGCAGCAGCAGAAACAGTCAGTCAATCTTTTTTCCTCAGAATCCCCACATCTGCATCCCATTGAAGGTTTCCCAGATCCCCAGAGAGTTTCCTTTCAGACTTATTCTGGAGCCCAGGGTCTGACTGGGAGCAGAAGAACAGTCTCTTACCTCAATGGCTAGCAGACGCCGCTCCAGGTAGTCCATCAGGGCTTGATGCTGGGCGTCAGCCAGGCAGGTCAAAGTGACAAGGATGAGAAAAACCCTCATTTTGTGGGAGGACAGGTCACCCTTTTCCTTGTTTGCGTGTCGACGGGAGGAGAGTGTGCGAGGAGGGGCCAACTTACGGTGTCCCTAACTTGACTGGAATGTTTTAATAAACATTCAGGGAGGGAGGAGTTTTGAACATCTGGTACTGCTGGAAACACACAGACTCTCTCGCCATTTCGTTTTTTCTTTCTCCCAACATAATTATTGTTGTCCACTGATTGCTAAACACCACATTAGTGATGTTTATAGGTCATTTTAGGTTGGGAGGTACTTTGTCATTTGCTTTTGTTCATTTTCTATGTTTTGTAGAGATTGAAATACATTGAAATGTATGATTGTTGTCTCGTATCACACTAAAATGCAATATTAAGAAGACAAGTTAAGGCAAAAATTATGTTTGCACATCTGTCACTCTTGATTAGAATAAAATATTGTTGTTTTTCACTCATATTAGTATTTTATTTCGTTTTAAGAAAACTCTTCAGCATTGATGGGAAGAAAATTCGGATGCAACGCCGAGAGTGGAGGAAAATCTTTTTGTCAAATAGAAGATACTTTCTCCCCTCTAATTTTTATTGGAACACTAACCTTCTCTTACATAACCAACATTCAACTAGCTCAGGTCAGGCTTAACATTTTGTAATTTCTTTCCCCCTTTCCTTTAAAATAGTATTATAAAATTAGTTTCACTATGTTCTATAACTGTTCATATGATGATTTGCATTTCTGACAAAGAGACAATTGTTCATAATTGTTCAATGACTATTGTCAGTCAAAATGAAACGTGGTTGTTAAATCAAGCCATCATTCCAGTTATGGTTTCCACAGCCTATGAGCACATTAAGTTCCCATCAAGTTCACATTACAGTAAGTTTTATCATCAAGTATACTTTGACTCATCTGATGAGAAGTCTGATTTATTCATGTGCACTGTCATTGGGTCTGGCAAGTACCATTTTGATTTCCTAATGCAAGTATTTTCTCATAATGAAAGTACAACAGTTTAGTGTTTGCTGTTTTCACACGTGACTCGAGAGACTGTATGAATAGTCTAAAGTTGATGTTCAATGTCATGTCTAGGTTCAATTTAATGATTGAAATGACTAATTCAATCAGTGGATTTGTTTTGTAATATGTACAAGATCATAATTCCAGCAGGCCTACATCAGCCCCTTGAATACCATAACCACATCATGCCCCTGTCAAATGTTTTTATTGTTTCATCTGCTACTAGAAGTCAGTCTTAAGCTGTTTTTGAATATTTTGTTCAAGTGCATTACCCAGATTGTATATGTACTTTTTCTTTTGATATGTTTTTATGTTTCTTCTTGCTGTACTTTTTGCCTGCATGTCTAAAGTGTTTCTATTTGAACTGATATGCAAATACACTAAATTATAAAAATCATCATTAGAAATAGTTGTAGTAATTTCTGTCAGAATATGCCAGATAGAGAGGTAGAAAACATGCCAATGGTGCTAGATGTAACAGAAGAAAATAGGACCTGGCAGTTTGTCTGTGGTTTTTAAGAATGTGACGCAAGATAGTATGTCTAGAAGTATTGAGCTTGCCAGCCAGACACACAAAGAGCAAGCAGCTGAGACTTTCCTTTGATCACAAAATGGAGACGTATGACAGCGACAAGTACTTCTACAGCAATGACATCCTGTACAATATTAGCTACGATCTAACCTACCTTGGGGAGCGCTCCAAATCCAGTCTTCCCTATTCTCACATCTACCTGCCACTACTTTATTTTCTCATGTTTTTCATAGGCTTCCTGGGCAACCTCTTTGTGATCACAGTCATGGGCAGCCGGGGGAAGAGAGGCGGCCGTCTGGTGGATACGTTTGTGGTTAACCTGGCACTTGCGGACCTGGTGTTTGTCCTCACCCTCCCTCTGTGGGCCGTCTCGTCCAGTCAGGAGGGACACTGGCCTTTCGGCAACCTTCTCTGCAAGCTGAGCAGCTACATTGTCACCGTCAACCGCTTCTCCAACATCTTCTTCCTGACCTGCATGAGCGTGGACCGCTACCTGGCCGTGGTGGGCCTCATGGACTCCCGCTTTCTCCGCAGCAGCCAGTGTGTGCGTCTCAACTGCGCCATGGTCTGGCTGCTATCCCTGGCTCTAGGTACCCCATCCCTGGTGTACCGTAGCATGTATACTCTCAACGGCAAACTCTTCTGTCTGGAGGATGAAGAGTCATCCTTCTTCCTGGGTCTGAGCCTGACCGTGGTCTTCGTGACCTTCGCCCTACCGGTGCTCATCATCATCCTCTGCTACGGTTCTATCCTGGCCCACCTGCGCCAACACTGTGTTGCAGCTTGCAACCCTCGCGCAGAAGCCCGACGCCGCCACTCTCTCAAGATGGTCTTCACCATAATCGTGGCCTTTGTGGTGTCTTGGCTTCCCTTCAACATCTTCAAGACCATCCTCATTGGTTTCAAGCTGTCTAGGGCCGATCTGAGCCTTGAGACCGAGTCTGTCTTGAATCAGGGCCTTACCCTCTCCTGCTGCTTGGCCTTCCTCAACAGCTGCATGAACCCAGCCATCTACCTATTCCTGGACCACCACTTCAGAGGGCAGGTGGAGAACCAGTTCCTGAGCTGCGTGGGAAAGCTTGGGCTGCACCAAGGCTATGCCTCGTCCACTGACTTCTACAACGGTACCTCAGAGAGCTGCGGCACAACAGCCTCCAGAACTCGTCTACAGCCACTTGACCAGAATGTCTGATAGCAAGGTCCTGCACCTTTTACATCCTCTTTGCAGTCCGAAACGTTAAAGGGTGAGGTGAATCATTTTGTGTTATGATTTTAGTTGTTATGTAATTCAAGCTCAGTGAAAGCATTCTCTGAAATATATTTGGTGGATATTATAGCTTCTCAAAATAAGTCATATTTTACATATCATAATTGTATATTTGATTATCACTGATAGTTTGAATTTAGGTTTTAGATTTTATTTATTCGCACCAAAGAAAATATTTGAAAGACAAAACAGTACAGATAAAAAAACTGGTAAAAACAGTGTGCAAGTGAGGTTGATTTATTTAGCTTTCTTTTTTTTTTACGACCAGATGAAATAGGATGGTCTTTTTATGTCTAAATATTTTTTTTATGAATAATTAATGAGTAGCCTGGTTATTATGATTGTTAAATTCATAGAAATATTAAATTGCAATTTGTTAACATTAACATTCATTTGTTAATGGTTCCTTTTTGCTGTGTGAATTTCATTACAACAATATTCAAAATGGTTGTCCATGTTCATCGCATTAGTAAGATTACGTTTAATGTATTATAAAACATTTATAATAAACAGTTTTTTGTAATAAATTAAGTGTTCATATAATTGGCAATTATTGCAGATACTTTTTCCCGAATAATGTCATAGTTTACTAAGTCTTTTTGCACTTTTACAATGGGCATTTAACTGTGTGTACTTTTCACAATAAAGGAACACAAGAATGAAAATAAAGTTGAAAGATTTTAGGTATATATTAGGCATATTGAAATAAAGCATAATAAGTAAGTAATGTATAACATTTCCTCATAAGTAGTTCCAATAATTATAGTATTGAAATGGTTATTTTTAACATAACTTCATAATTCATAGCTTTTATAGGCATAAAATGTTCACACTACTTACTGACATATTTAGAAGGAGAAACACTTCTCAGTTTATTTCTCATGTCACTGTAACTTAATAAAAACAGACTTACCAATCAAAATTGATCCAGAAGCTCAACATTGTTTTTATCTGCTTCCTCAAAATGATTGGACTTTCATTCAAAACAGTAGCAAAATGTTATCTGCAACAAGATAATATCCTCTGCAATTGACAAAACAGATACTCACATGAATGATACAAAATAAAACGTTATTATGACAAGTGTTTTTCGTATGGGAATTTGTTGGCTGATTACATGACTTGAAAGTTCAAATGTTCATTCATGCCCACATGTTTTTCAATTTCTTTTGCACTATGAATCATCCAGTTCCAAAAGGGCTTGAGAAACTTGGGTTAGATACCAGTCTGTGGGAACCTACAGCACAACTGTACTTCCACCAAGTTCCCTTTAAGACCTTTTAGTGTGGAAAACCCTGACCTGACCTTCTGTTCCGCTTATTCAGAAAGATGGCAGTCTATTGATATGGACAATGAACTTCACAGTTTAATGCTTGAAGTCATGTCATTTTTCAAGTCACTGAAATCTAAGGTATTACAAAGTATCAGGTCACTGAAAACTAAGTTATTTCAATTACATTAATTGGAACACGCAAGGTAAATCAAAACGCTTTACATTGCCAAAATAACAAGATCTCAAAATGAATCTCACCTCTAATGATTTTGCCTAGCAGATTCCTTATCTTTCGATAAGGAATCTGTTACAAGGATGAGGCTTCCATATGAATTGTTTCTTTTAGGAAACTCCTCTCACATTATAGTGACAGTTGTTTTATCTGCAGGGGAGAAACTGAGGGCCTCACCACGGACATGCTGAGGGCCTCACTGTTGGGACTTTACATTCTCTGTCAATCACGGCACCGAAATAAGAGGCATGATCCGTGACCCTTTAATCTCACTGCCAGGGACCGCTTTAGGTGACAGGGTGAGAGGCATCAGTCAGTTTCCGTTTGTGCTCTCTACGCGAGCAGAAATGAGAACAAACATTGTGTCGTTTTCTCATGGCCTTATCTGTGACCCGTTGGCACCTGGTGTACACTCAGTTGCTCACTATGAGAATGGTTGTGAAACCTGTTTGAGTTAACCTTACTGGAGGTTGACGTTTGATGCGTAATCATCAGGCCTAGGTGGTCCTTCAACAAGACCATTGCAAACTGAACATCTGATGATTGATAGATGATATCCAGATAGGCGTTTTAGCCTACACTCAATGGCAGTAGTGCAGAGGATGTGTTTACTTACATTTTGTGGGCAGAGAAAATCAAAAGAAGAGAAAATACATTTCACCTAGCTTACCCTCTAAAGGGAGAGTACAGATGGTGAGAAAACAGCCAGCACCTCAAAACAGTGATAAAATGGCAGTGGCAGCCTGTGGTTTTGTAGCATTTCCTTCACTGTAATTTGTATTCATTTTATTTCACCTTTATTTAACCAGGTAGGCCAGTTGAGAACAAGTTCTCATTTACAACTGTGATCTGTCCAAGATAAAGCAAAGCAGTGCGACAAAAACAACACAGAGTTACACAGAAACAAACGTACAGTCAATAACACAATGGAAAAATCTATGTACAGTGTGTGCAAATGTAGAAGAGTAGGGAGGTAAGGCAATAAAAAGCCATAGAGGCAAAATAATTACAATTTAGCATTAACACTGGAGTGATAGATGTGCAGATGATGATGTGCAAGTGGAGATACTGGGGTGCAAAAGAGCAAGAGGATAAATAACAATATGGGGATGATGTAGTCGGATGTGCTATTTACAGATTGGCTGTGTACAGTCGGGTTGGGCTATTTACAGATCGGCTGTGTACGGGGTACAGTGATCGGTAAACTGCTCTGACAGCTGAAGCTTAAAGTTAGAGAGGAACAGTACAGTTAGTCAGTCATCGCAGATACGGAATATCAACACCTAGATCAGACATTTACATAAATTGGGTGGATATTGGATATTTGGAAGCACATTCCATGTTGATATAAAGTAATCAAGGTGCTTTACCAAACTGCAAAAAGTAATAAGCAATGTACTCCTGACACCTAGCGTTTGTAGGCTACAGTAGGCATTCTGGTTTAATGTACTCACCCACTCACTCACTCACTCACTCACTCACTCACTCACTGGGGCTTCAAACGTCCACACTCCACACACAGTCAGTCACCGTACATTTGTGGGTATAACTTTATCACATAGTCGCCACTCTATTCTATATATTTCAATATATGTGAAGCCAACAGCTGGCATTAATTACACTGAGGATCTGATCACTGTCGGTAAATTGCTCTTTGATGTGATTGAGAGTCGAAGTTCTTAAGAAAGAAAAAAAAACTAAAGGTTGGGATATCCCAATAGTTTGGAGATTTGGGGGTGCATTCACTTTTTTAACTTCTTGCATATTAATTTGATATTTTAAAAGTATTACATTTAATTAAAATACCATTTTATTAAAGCATATCCGTTGTAGGGGAGATCGTTTAACTTGTGCAAAAGACAGTAAACTCACTCAAAGTGTCGCCCCTACTTTCGGGGACTGATACCATGGCCCATTCCCGTTGCGACGTCCCTCTTCAGAGTACGTAAGAAGCAATACTTCTACAACTTCTGGAAAACGTGGATGAATGTTGATATGGACATGCAAATAAGTTGTTCTACGCCCTACAAAATTGGATATTTGACATATAGCATAAGAAGGTATGGTTGCTACTTTCCTTTTCGAAGTAAACAAACAACTTTTCCATCGCATTAAACAATGTGTTTTTTTTTTTACGAGAGTAGCGCAAGTTTTAGCCATAGCACAATGCTAGACCAAGTTCTGCAGACCTTGACTATAATAATGATGCAAAATTATTGTACGCGTTTTCATAATATCCTTTACTTTGTATGCAATAATGTATAGGCCTACATTTCCATGCAGTAGTGTTTTTGTTTTATTTGTACTTTACCACTGCCCAACTCCAACTTTTGTTAAGCAACTGGAAAAATTAACTGTTTACACTTGAATCAAAAGTGAAAAGTTATGGACAGAATACTTTCTTACTGAGGTGGTCCCGTGACGATAACTTTGCAGATTAATGAATGAATGAATGAATGAATGAATCATTGAATGGTAAATGTTAATCCTCCATGGAACGTTGTCATGGAGGATATAGTAGGGCAATTCCACCGTAACAGAGTGACGCTGATACTCCGAATTTACTCCCTTTAAAGGCCCAGTGCAGTCAGAATTGTGTGTTCCCTGTGATTTTTTTTTGTTCTTGTATCATATTGTACAACAGCTGATATAACGAACACTGTAAACATGTGGAAATTGTTTTATCAGTAGCTAGGTTTCCATCCAATGGGCAACAGATTTTCATGTGAATATTCTAAAATCCGCATAAAGAAAATATGCTAATTTTCCAAACTGACTTGTTGCTGATAAATCAGTGTGATGACAATGCACACAATGTACTTTTTCGCTTAAGTTTTCATATACTGAATACAAAACTAAAGTTCAATGTGATACCATCGCATTTTCAACTCTACTAATAGTTTTGTCAAGCTGTTGCGTTAAATAGCAAATGTGCCTACACTGGTCTTGTATAACAAAACGCATAAGATCTCCTTATCACAGACCTTATTTTCGGTGTTTATTCAACCCCCCCAAAAAAACGTTATTCATTTTCTCCTATAGGCTTTGTCCAACGAACCATGGCGGGTTAGTGCTCACAAAGACTGCATTACTATTGCTCTTTATAACTGGGCCCAAAATCTGTCTTCTCCAGCAGGTGGCGTTTAAAAAAAAGAAATTGCTCACCAAGCAAGGAGTTTTTGGTTGGAGGACAATGTGTGTAGCGTTTGGAGAACAAACAATATATGTACAGGCTTATTTGATCAAAAATAAGTTGCATAATGATTAAGTTGTTATGAGTGTACTGATATAAGTAGGACACGTGACATCCCGGTAACTTTGAGAAAAACGCTTTATATCGGAGTTGTGCCTGGTCGTCGATAGTTACCACAGCCACAAAGTCATAAACCCCCCATATTTCTACGTCACTTATAAAAATGTGATTTTTAAACCTAACCACACTGCTTACCTTATGCCTCATTGTAAATTAACCCCAAAAATCACATTTTAGCTTCTATACATTTTTATGTAATAGCCAATTTGGACTTTGTGGGAACTAGTGGAAATCGTTGTGCCTGCTGTTCACACTAGGGCCTGCACGAAACCAGTATCGCGATTCTCGTTAGTATCTTGGCAACGCAACAAAACACAAAGCTAATTTAACGTATTTAGGAAATCAGCCCTAGTGTTGCAAACAATGTTGTCATCCAGAGTCGCATTTATTACCCCTACTATATCCTCCATACAGAAGTTAAAAAAAAAATGTAAACCCATTTTTTTTCTCCCCAATTATGTGGTATCCAATTGGTAGTAGTTACAGTCTTGTCTCATCGCTGCAACTCCCATATGGACTCGGGAGAAGCGAAGGTCGAGAGCCATGCGTCCTCTGAAACACAACCTAACCCAACTGGTTCTTGACACAATGAACATCCAACCCGGAAGCCAGCCGCATCAATGTGTCGGAGGAAACACCGTACCATACCTGGCGACCTGGTCAGCGTGCACTGCGCCCGGCGTCGCTAGTGCACGAAGAGACAAAGATATCCCTGCCGGCCAAACCCTCTCTAACCCGGACCGGGCGACGCTGGGCCAATTGTGCACCGCCCAATGGGCCTCCCGGTCGCGTCCGGCTGCGACAGAGCCTGGGCTCGAACCCAGAATCACTGGTGGCACAGCCTTAGACCACTGCGCCACCCGGGAGGCCCAGAAGTTATTTTTTTAAGGAAAACTTTATATAACCTCAAATTGTATTAGTCACATGTGCCTAATACAACAGGTGCAGACCTTACAGTGAAATGCTTACTTACAAGCCCCTAACCAACAATGCAGTTTCCAAAAAATATGGATAAGAATAAGAGATAAAAGTAACAAGTAATTAAAGAGCAGCAGTAAAATAACAATAGTGAGACTATATACAGGGGGGTACCGATACAGAGTCAATGTGCGGGGACACAGGTTAGTTGAGGTAGTATGTGCGGCTCTAACATTTTCACTGTTAGAGCCGCCAGTAGAGTATCTGGTCAGTATAATGGTTAATCTGTGGCTCTAGCCAACAACTCGCAGATGCTGTGCGGGTAGGCTAGTCTACATGATGTGGTTATTATGGATAAGAGCGAGAATGTTTTTATTTGTCACAGCAGTCAAGCATCGATCATCATGTCACCAGAATAAGACCCTTGATATTTATTTGAAAGGAGCATAATAAAGCTAATCACCTTGCACTTTCATCTCCCTGTGAAATTCATCATAATTTATTTCATCTGTAGCCTAATAATCTGCATGGTTTCCCGAGTCGTAGTGGGAGGGACCACACACACCATGTCATCACGTGTCTCCAAGTTTACTTCTATATGTTTACGTCAATATTTACGCATAAAGGCGTTTCCATCGCCAATTCTCGCATAATTAATTTTACCGACAAAAGATGTCGAACGAGGAAATTATCTGTCTGCATTTATACAATTGTTTCCGGAACTTCCTGTTTCCTTCACAGCTGTCATTATTATACATTTTTTTGCAGTATCTTTATTAGCATTTAAACTGTTAATGGAAATCGTGATGTGTTTATTTCCTGAGAGTTGCTGGTTGAAAATACAATCAACATGGGACCTTGTAATCAGGTTTGCATGGGCAGGAGTTTCGGCTTTCCATGGTGACGTCACCATGTTGTAAATTGGTTAATAGACAAAGAAAGTTCCAATCTGCCATAAACTGAAAACTCGCTGTTAATCTCCGCACTCGGACCACTCCCAGACCATCCTAACAAAATTCTTCCTTGAGAAATATATTTTTTGGGCTATAAAAGCTTTTTTTGCCTATTTTTAAAGGAAATCTATTACAGTAAGGTACTTAATTGTCACCCAGAAACTATTTGATATTGATATAAAAATGGCTGCATTGGGCCTTTTTAAAAGTATGCCAAACAAAAATAATTTATTTCGAAGTTTACTAAGCTAACATATGGAATTGTCATACCATTGATCATTTAGTTATTTAATTTTGAATTTAAGGACCCCTGTAGGTATCCCCCCCAAAATATATATATATTTTTTAAATATATATCTTTTAAAATAAAATATATATCTATATATTTTTTTTATATAATATTGAATTTGGCATTTACTACTATAGCCCATAGAAACGCATTGAATAACACATTCATAAATGGCAAAGCAGACAGTCAAAAAATAATTCCTAAGGAATCATTTGTATTTTATTTCACCTTTATTTAACCAGGTAGGACAGTTGAGAACAAGTTCTCATTTACAACCTGGCCAAGATGAAGCAAAGCAGTGCGACACAAACAACAACACAGAGTTACACATAAACAAACGTACAGTCAATAACACAATAGAAAAATCTAAGTACAGTGTGTGCAAATGAGGTAAGATTAGGGAGGTTAGGCAATAAATAGGGCGTAGTGGCGAAGTAATTACAATTTAGCAATTAAACACTGGAGTGATAGATGTGCAAGTAGAGATACTGGGGTGCAATGGAGCAACAAAAAAAACAATATGGGGATGAGGTAGTTGGATGGGCTATTTACAGATGGGCTATGTACAGGTGCAATGATCTGTGAGCTGCTCTGACAGCTGATGCTTAAAGTTAGAGATATGAGTCTCCAGCTTCAGTGATTTTTGCAATTCGTTCCAGTCATTGGCAGCAGAGAACAGGAAGGAAAGGCGGCCAAAGGAGGTGTTGGCTTTGGGGGTGACCAGTGAAATATACGTGCTGGAGCGCGTGCTACGGGTGGGTGCTGTTATGGTGACCAGTGAGCTAAGGCGGGGCTTTACCTAGCAAAGATTTGTAGATGACCTGGAGCCAGTGGGTTTGGCAACAAATATGAAGCAAGGCCAGCCAATGAGAGCATACATGTTGCAGTGGTGGGTAGTGTATGGGGCTTTGGTGACAAAACGGAAGGCACTGTGATGGACTGCATACAATTTGCTGAGTACCATACATGAGTGTTGGAGGCTATTTTGTAAATTACATCGCCAAAGTCGTGGATTGGTAGGATGGTCACTTTTACGAGGGTATGTTTGGCAGCATGAGTGAAGGATGCTTTGTTGCGAAATAGGAAGCCAATTCTAGATTTAATTTTGGATTGGAGATGTTTGATGTGAGTCTGGAAGGAGAGCTTACAGTCTAACCAGACACCTAGGTATTTGTAGTTGTCCACATATTCTAAGTCAGAACCGTCCAGAGTAGTGATTCTGGACGGTTCTGACTTAGAAGTTGTGAAGGGCAGTTGTGGGCAGCGATCGGTTGAAGAGCATGCATTTAGTTTTACTTGCATTTAAGAGCAGTTGGAGACCACAGAAGGAGAGTTGTATGGCATTGAAGCTCGTCTGGAAGTTAGTTAAGTGTCCAAAGGGCCAGAAGTATACAGAATGGTGTCATCTGCATAGAGGTGGATCAGAGAATCACCAGCAGCAAGAGCGGCATCATTGATGAATACCAAGAAGATAGTCGGCCCTGAGAATTGAACCCTGTGGCACCCCCATAGACTGCCAGAGGTCCGAAAACAGGCCCTCCGATTTGACACACTGAACTCTGTCTGAGAAGTAGTTGGTGAACCAGGCGAGGCAGTCATTTGAGAAGCCAAGGCTGTTGAGTCTCCCAATAAGAATGTTGTGATTGACAGAGTCGAAAGCCTTGGTCAGGTCGATGAATACGGCTGCACAGTACTCTCTTTTATCGATGGCGGTTATGATATCGTTTAGGACCTTGAGCGTGGCTGAGGTGCACCCATGACCAGCTCGGGAACCAGATTGCATAGCGGAGAAGGTACGGTGGGATTCGAAATGGTCAGTGATCTGTTTGTTAACTTGGCTTTCGAAGACCTTAGAAATGCAGGGTAGGATAGATATAGGTCTGTAACAGTTTGGGTCTAGTGTCTCCCCCTTTGAAGAGGTGGATGACTGCAGCAGCTTTCCAATCTTTGTGGATCTCAGATGATACGAAAGAGAGGTTGAACAGGCTAGTAATAGGGCTTGCAACAATTGCGGCGGATCATTTTAGAAAGAGAGGGTACAGATTGTCTAGCCCAGCTGATTTGTAGGGGTCCAGATTTTGCAACTCTTTCAGAACATCAGATATTTGGGTGAAGGAGAAATAGGGGGGGGGGCACAAAACTACTTCCATGCTTCCATTACTTAAAAAAAAAAAAAAATATCCCCTTTACATCGTGGGGTCATATTAGTCCAGAAGCTACAGAGGTTTTCATGAAGACCAATTTTCGGGATGTCTCATGGTCTAACAAACACAGTTGTAGCTCGGCCACCTTCCACTGCAGATGCAGAAGGCCGACGTAGGCAGATGCAGTGGATTGAGACGCAGCCCTGATATCTCTAGCAACCTGTTAGGGACAGACGTTCCGCTAGCGGAACGCCTCACCAATATCCAATGGTAGAGTGTGGCGCGAAATACAAATACCTTAAAAATGCTATAACTTCAATTTCTCAAACATATGACTATTTTACACCATTTTAAAGACAAGACTCTCGTTAATCTAACCACATTGTCCGATTTCAAAAAGGCTTTACAGCGAAAGCAAAACATTAGATTATGTCAGGAGAGTACCCTGCCAAAAATAAATCACACAGCCATTTTCAAAGCAAGCATATATGTCACAAAAACCAAAACCACAGCTAAATGCAGCACTAACCTTTGATCTTCATCAGATGACACTCCTAGGACATTATGTTATACAATACGTGCATGTTTTGTTCAATCAAGTTCATATTTATATCAAAAAACTGCTTTTTACATTAGCATGTGATGTTCAGAACTAGCATACCCACTGCAAACTTCCGGTGAATTTACTAAATTACTCACGATAAACGTTTACAAAAAACATAACAATTATTTTAAGAATTATAGATACAGAACTCCTTTATGCAATCGCGGTGTCAGATTTTAAAATGGCTTTTCGGGGAAAGCACATTTTGCAATATTCTGAGTAGATAGCTCGGCCATCACAGGCTAGCTAATTTGACACCCACCAAGTTTGGTGCTCACCAAACTCAGATTTACTATAAGAAAAATTGGATTACCTTTGCTGTTCTTCATCAGAATGCACTCCCAGGACTTCTACTTCAACAACAAATGTTGTTTTCGTTCAAAATAATCCATAGTTATATCCAAATAGCTCAGTTTTGTTCGTGCGTTCATGTCAGTATCCGAAGGGTGACGTGCGGGCGCATTTCGTGACAAAAAAAATTCAAAATATTCCATTACCGTACTTCGAAGCATGTCAAACGCTGTTTAAAATAAATTTTTATGCTATTTTCCTCGTGAAATAGCGATAATATTCCAACCGGGTGACGTTTTATTCATTCATAGACTGAAAGAAAAACATGGAGTCGTCTCGTGCATGCTCACTCCATTGTCATTGTTCCCTGCCTGACCACTTACAAAAATTCCTGCTTTTTTTCGCCCAGAGACTGCAGAGACATCATTCCACTTTCTGGCGCCTTTTGAGAGCCAATGGAAGCCTTAGAAAATGTCACGTTACAGCACAGATGCTGTATTTTTGATAGAGATGCAACAGAAGGACAGCAAATTGTCAGACATGGCACTTCCTGTATGGAATCTACTCAGGTTTTGGCCTGCCATATGAGTTCTGTTATACTCACAGACACCATTCAAACAGTTTTAGAAACTTTAGGGTGTTTTCTATCCAAATCTACTAATTATATGCATATTCTAGTTACTGGGCAGGAGTAGTAACCAGATTAAATCGGGTATGTTTTTTATCCAGCCGTGCAAATACTGCCCCCTATCCCCAACAGGTTACATTGAGAAAGTAATATAATGAGGAGTGTAACTAATTACTTTTCCCAGGGAATAAGAAGTCAAGTAATTTGTTATTGAAAGAAGTAATTGGGTAATCTATTACTTTATTTTTAGTAACGACCCTAACACTGCTCATGGGTAGGTGTCAGTAAGAGCCGGGAGATGTGACATTAACTAGAGAGACTGGGGGAGAGAGAGGAGGGGTTTGTCCAGACTTTCACACTCTCTTGCTTTGACCACCATGCAACAGAAAGAGGAAGAAAACAGTTATGAGCTGAACATGACAGTATGCCAGTAGAAGGGAGGACAGTAGCAGGGGAGCCAACAGTGGTTTTTGACTACTATGAATTCCTATTGGAGCCAATTCAGTTGCAGTTATTCTGTTCTCGATTTTTTTTTTTACATTCTATTACTGATTTGGTAACAGAATTATGTGTTTGAATCACTAAATACATCATAAACAAAATTATCAGTAAAAACATGAATTAATTGGTAGGTCTACCTACTTGTTAATTCTGTTAACTTTCATTATCCTCCCTCCCTCATGAGAGAGCGAAATTAGAAAAGATTTTTAAATATACAGTGCCTTCAGAAAGTTTTCATACCCCTTGACTTATTCCACATTTTGTCGTTACAGCCTGAATTCAAAATTGATTAAATAACTTTTTTCTCACCAATCTACACACAATACCCCATAATGACAAAGTGAAAACATGTTTTTAGAAATGTTTACACATTTCTAAAAACGGGCAAACAGTTCTACTGATGCTTTTTTCTAGTTTTTCAAGAAAAGGTCTTTTAACAGAGTGTGCGAGCACACTTGTTTGGTTCAGCTAGCCGACTTTGGCTATGCGCCAGCCGAACTGAAGCATGCTGACACTTTTTAAGGCTCTAAGAGCTTCATTTTGTTTATTTTTTTTTTATCCTGAAAAACTCCCCAGTCCTTAATGATTACAAGCATACCCATAACATGATGCAGCCACAACTGTGCTTGGAAATATGGAGAGTGGTACTCAGTAATGTGTTTTGTATTGGATTTGCCCCAAACATAACACTATTCAGGACAAAAAGTGAATTGCTTTGCCATGTTTTTTGCAGTCTTACTTTAGTGCCTTGTTGCAAACAGGATGCATGTTTTGGAATATTTTTATTCTCTACAGGCTTCCTTTTCACTCAGTCATGTAGGTTAATATTGTGGAGTAACTACAATGTTGATCCATCCTCAGTGTTCTCCTATCACAGCCATTAAACTCAGGAACTGTTTTGGCCTCATGGTGAAATCCCTGGGTGGTTTCTTTCCTCTACGGCAACTGAGTTGGGAAGGACACCTGTAATTTTGTAGTGACTCGGTGTATTGATACACCATCCAAAGTGTAATTAATAACTACCATGCTCACAGGAACATTCAATGTCTGTTTTTGTTTTACCCATCTACCAACAGGTGCCCTTTGTGAGGCATAGGAAAACCTCCCTGGTCTTTGTGGTTGAAATTCACTGCTCGACTAAGGGACCTTACAATTATCTGTATGTGTGGGGTACAGAGATGAGGCAGTCATTCAAAAATCATGTTAAACACTATTATTTCACACAGTGAGGCCATGCAACTTATGTGACTTGTTAAGCAAATGTCTACTCCTGAACTTATTTAGGCTTGCCATAACAAAGGGGTTGAATACTTATTGACTTAAGACATTTCAGCTTTTCATTTTTAATTTATTTGACGACAAATCATAATATAATCAATTTTAAATTCAGGCTGCAACACAACAAAATGTGGAAAAGTTAAGGGGTGTAAATACTTTCTGAAGGCGCTGTATGTGGGTTTTTGGTAACAGAATGACAAGACACTAGGCAATATTCCTTAAACTTACAGTAGGAAAATCATTTCTGTAAAACTAAATCTACTTATTGATATTAACAGGGGTCTTTACTTCAACATTGTGTTTTGATGTATTTCTAGTAACTTTTATCTGCTAGGTGTTTTCTAAGACCCATTTTCCATCTGTTTCAACAGAAATTAAAGCCTTTGCTTATTCCAAATTTTTAGAATGGAAAATGGTAGAAAAAATTATATGCACCTTAATTAAAAAATTTTTTACAGGCTTAGCTTTCATTGAACACCAATTTTGATCAGCTTCTATGAACTTCACATTTGTGCTCAAGGGACCTTTTTTTAAATGGATATTTCCCAGTAGCTAAATGAAATACTAAACAATGTAGCTAGTATTAATGATTGTGGGACAGATTTTCGGCCAATTATTTTCCCCTAAACTTGATACCACTTTATAGGTTCGTTTTGTGGTTGAGTATGACCAATGCTTACAAAAAAAACTGCATGACAGTGCAGTGAACTGTAATATTTTGGACACATTTTAATGCACTGCAGTTAGGCTATACTGTTCTAAATTCAGTGAGGCTATATCCCTGGTCGTAGCTTTATATTGGCCTTTTTAATAATAAGCAATATGAAATGGAAAGGCCTATACTTTGCCTGGTGGACCAGACGGGTGATTTGGATTTCCAATTTGCCCGTATGATACAACAGACAAGCCTTTACTATGAGTGGAGACAGTATGCTGGCCCTGTTACCAAGCAGATGCAGTTGTGTAAAGCTCCCTGTATTAACACATTTTCATCAGGAATCAAGATACCCACTTATGTCATTCAGATTATATTTATTGGATGTAAAGGTACTTATCGGTCAGGAGGATATGTCCTGTTCCTAAGTCACTACAGACACCACACTATTGCCTATGCGCCAGCATGCATCTACAATGTGATGTGGAATACTAAGGGCCAATTTGTTTAGGCTCCATTTTCCTTCGGAATGCTTAAAACTAGTATGGGCTATGTGGGACGCTAGCGTCCCACCCGCGGTACAGCCAGTGAAATGGCAGGGCGGCAAATTCAAAACAACAAAAGTCTCATAATTCAAATTTCTCAAACATACAAGTATTATACACAATTTTAAAGATAAGATTCTCCTTAATCTAACCACAGTGTCCGATTTCAAAAAGGCTTTACGGCGAAAGCATAACATTAGATTATGTTAGGACATCACCTTGACAAGAAAAACCCCACAGCCATTTTCCAAGCAAGGAGAGGTGTCACAAAAACCAGAAAGACAGCTAAAATGAATCACTAACCTTTGATGATCTTCATCAGATGACACTCCCAGGACTCAATGTTACACAATACATGTATGTTTTGTTCGATAAAGTTCATATTTATATCCATAAACCCCATTTTACATTGGCGCGTGATGTTCAGAAAATGTATTCCCACCAAAACCTCCGGTGAATGAGCACATCAATTTACAAAAATACTCATCATAAACGTTGATAAACTTTACAACAGTTGTTGAAAGAATTATAGATGTACTACTCCTTAATGCAACCGCTGTGTCAGATTTTAAAATAGCTTTTCGGCGAAAGCACATTGTTCAATATTCTGAGTACAGAGCTCAGCCATCAAAGCAAGCTATACAGTTACCCGCCAAGTTCTGGAGTCAACTAAACTCAGAATTAGTATTATAAATCTTCCCTTACCTTTACTGATCTTCATCGGAATGCACTCACAGGACTCCCACAAGAAATGTTATTTTTGTTCGAAATACTCCATATTTATGTCCAAATACCTTCGTTTTGTTCGCGCGTTCAGGTCACTAATCCAAAGGCATAACGCGAGAGCGCAGAACCAGAAATGAAAAGTCAAATAGTTCCATTACCGTTCATAGAAACATGTCAAACGATGTTTACAATCAATCCTTAGGGTCTTTTTAACATAAAACGTCGATAATATTCCAACCAGACAATAGCGTATTCATTACAGAGGAAAAAGAAGGAGAGGTGCGCCAATGTCCCTGCGCAGTAAACAACTTACTGGTCCCAGGCAGTCCACTGATTGACTGAGCTCCTATTCTCTGCCCAGTAACAGTAGACGGATGAAACAAGTTTCTAAAGGCTGTTGACAGCCAATGGAAGCCTTAGGAAGTGCAAAATGACCCCACAGACACTAGTTTCAATAGGGATTAGATAGAAGAACTACAAGTCACTTCCTGGTTGGATTTCTTCTCAGGTTTTTGCCTGCCATATGAGTTCTGTTATACTCACAGACATCATTCAAACAGTTTCAGAAACTTCAGAGTGTTATCTATCCAAATCTACTAATAATATGCATATCCTACATTCTGAGCCCGAGTAGTAGGCAGTTTAATTTGGGCACGTCATTCATCTGAATTTCCGAATACTGCCCCCTGCAGTCTTTTTAATTATTATTTTTCCATCATTGTTTATTTCATAAAAATAACTCTAAATATATTGTGTATAATTTATTTAGCCATTGAAATGCTGAGTCTGCTCGTGTGGCCGTGTTGATACAAATATATTTACATACAGTGCCTTCAGAAAGTATTCAGACCCCTTGACCTTTTCCACATTTTGTTACGTTAGTCTTATTCTAAAATCTATTACATTTTACCCCCTTCATCAATCTACACACAATACCCCATAATGACAAAGCAAATACAGGTTGAGACATTTTTGCTAATTTATAAAAAACTGAAATATCATATTTACATAAGTATTCAGACCCTTTACTGAGTACTTTGTTGAAGCACCTTTGGCGGTGATTATAGTATTGAGTATTCTTGGGTATGACATTACAAGCTTGGCACACCTGTATTTGGGAAGTTTCTCCCATTCTTCTCTGCAGATCCTCACAAGTTCTGTCAGGTTGGATGGGAAGTGTCGCTGCACAGCTATTTTCAGGTCTCACCAGAGATGTTCAATCGGGTTCATGTCCGGGCTCAAGGCTGGGTCACTCAAGGACATTCAGAGACTTGTCCCGAAGCCACTCCTGCATTGTCTTGGCTGTGGGCTTAAGGTTGTTGTCCTGTTGGATGGTGAACCTTCTCCCCAGTCTGAAAACCTGCTCCAGAGAGCTCAGGACAGGATCTCTCAGTACTTTGCTCCATTCATCTTTGTCTAGATCCTGACTAGTCTCCCAGTCTCTGCCACTGAAAAACATCCCCACAGCATAATCCTGCCACCACCATGCTTCACCTTAGGCATCGTGCCAGGTTTCCTCCAGACGTGATGCTTGGCATTCAGGCCAAAGAGTTCAATCTTGGTTTCATCAGACAAGATAATCTTGTTTCTCATGGTCTGAGAGTCCTTTAGGTGCCTTTTGGCAAACTCCAAGCGGGCTGTCGTGCCTTTTACTGAGGAGTGGCTTCCGTCTGGCCTCTATCATGAAGGCCTGATTGGTGGAGTGCTGCAGAGATGGTTGTCCTTCTGGAAGGTTCTCCCATCTCCACAGAGGAACTCTTGAGCACTGTCAGTGTGACCATCAGGTTTTTGGTCACCCCCCTGACCAAGGCCCTTCTCCCCTGATTTCTCAGTTTGCCCGGGTGGCCTGCTCTAGGAGGAGTATTGGTGGTTCCAAACTTCTTCCGTTCAAGAAGGATGGAGGCCACTGTGTTCTTGGTACTCTTCCCCAGATCTGTGCCTCGACACAATCCTGTCTCGGAGCTCTACGGACAATTCCTTCGACCTCATGGTTTGGTTGTTGCTCTGACATGCACTGTCAACTGTGGGACCTTATATAGACAGGTGTGTGCCTTTGTCATTATGGGGTACTGTGTGTAGATTGCTGAGGATAGAATTTAAAAAAAATCAATTTTAGATTGTAATGTAACAAATTTGAAAATGTCAATGGGTCTGAATACTTTCCGAAAGCACAGCACACAGCCTCGATTGTCTTATAGAAGGGGAATTCAACTCTTAAAGCCAGTTTATTCATTTTCCGAAAATGTGGTTGGTTGCTTTGTATGAAGGATGTGATGCCATGCATGCCTCGGGAAGCTCTGCAAGAGCCAAATCAGACTCCATACCGCGGGCATCTCAAATTTTGTAACAATGCTGAGGGCTCTGTATAGCTCCGTGTTGACATGATTGGTTGACAGTAGGTGAGGGCGGTAGGTCCTGTATAAACACAAACTCACTTCCTTCACAACAGCTTTGCGTTGCTCCGCGAAGCGCAAGAAGTATGAATGCCCTGACTTCTACAGAGGCCGTATCACAATAAATGTTGCACGGCAAACGCAGAGGCTGGATTGACCATGCAGCGCGTTTTAATCTAAGATGTCAGGAGCATGCTGGTTTTCTCTTTTACATGATAATTAATTGAACCCACTTTGTGTCCCAGGTCTAAATCAGTCCCTGATTTCGAGGGGAATGATTAAAAAAACGCAGTGGAACTGGCTTCGAGATCCAGAGTTGAGTTTGAGGGATGTATTAGATCGTCAAGACTCTGGATCAGAGCCCAGATTCACAAAACACTTCTTACGTAAAAAAATTAAGAAGCTTCTTAAGAAGTTCACAAGATAGTTCATAAGTGCAATTCCATGAGCATTTCTTAGCTAGCTAGCAAGGGCAATCATGTTAGCATATTTTTTACTGAGATTAGTGGTAAAAAATATATATATTGGATATAAAACAACCAATACTGAAACTTTCAGATCAAGTTTGAATCAATTAAACGTGTTCAATTGCTTTCATTAGCTTATTTTCTCACTTCCATGATTTTAAAACGAGGGTTTTTAGCTATCTTGGAATTAAGAACATTTCCAAGAAGTAATCCTGTAACTTTATTTTCAATAAACTATTTTCTTAGGAAAAAACATTGAAAATGTTCTTAACTTTATTTCTCAATAAAGTTATAGAAAGAAACTTAAGGACGAAATATCACCTAGTTAAGAATAGCAAAAAATGTTTGTGAATCCGGGCCCTTTATATTTTCGCTCCAACCCTAATCTAGCACACCTGATTCTAATAATTAGCTAGTTGATGAGCTGAATCAGGTTGGTTACAACTGGGGTTGGAGTGAGAACCTACAGGAGGGTAGCTCCCCAGGAATAGGGTTGGAGGTTCCTGCTCTAGAGCCTTCAAAGAAAGGAGGGTATGTATGCAAATAAAAGATGACTGGTCATTGGTCTGAATAATCAGATCAGATTGTGATGTCATGCTGTGGGCAAAAACTCTATACCACCTGAATAAAACATAAGAGTTATTTCAACCTCATAGTGTGGAAATATATATTATTATTATTATTTATTTTGACAATCTTTTTTTATTGCACTGCCCCTTTTAGCATTAAATGATTACATTTCCACCATTCAAAACCATTATAGCTACATCCATATTCTATTCAGACCTCTCAGGAAGTTATGGGTATTTGTTGCCTCTAAGGAGTGACTTTAATGTCATTCTGTGAATGAAGTGGTCTTGAAATTCAATGGAAATTGGTGGACGTGCTGGGAACGAGTGTGAAGTGTTGGAATCTGTGGCATTGTGGGGTTAGGGCCAGGGTGATGCAAGTGAAAGGCAGAACAGCATGCCTCTATTGAGCCAGTGGCAGTTGAGCTTTGGTACTTGATTATAGTCTCAGGGTGTGTGATACTCGTGACTGTCACCTCGGTGAATGATGCTTCAATTTAGTCCATTGGCATGTCATGTTCACACAACACGCTTACTGTTCCACTAAATAATGTTGCATAAAGTTTTTTATGAATATTTAGTTCAGATGCTGTACTCATTTGATTAGACCTATACTATTTTCTCTGTAACCTTTTATGTTGAGGTCAGAGGACCTCTTTTACGAGGGTTACCTTGCTATACTGCAGTTAAAATCGCCATTATTTCTCTAGCCCAATATGCCTTTAAAATAATTATCTGCTGACTTTGTCGTCTTTTTTCTCTGATGTATGTAACATACCCAGGAGGTCTAATACTAGAATGTATTACCACACAGGGTTGCACTACGTTTGGCAGTATCATAGTCAGCATGTCTAGTCGTTGCTGCCCCACCCCCTGCAGTACAGACATCCAGACTAAACAGTAACCCACTCTGACCATTCTGTTGCGGTAATACATTGACCCGAAAGGAACTGTGAACTTCCTCTCAGATGAGCAGGGAAAGATGGAGAAGAGGACCTAACCCTCATGTCATAGGAATTTATAATGAAACACAATTAATTTTTTATTTATTTTACCTTTATTTAACTAGGCAAGTTCTTATTTTCAGTGATGGCCTAGTGGGTTAACTGCCTTGTTCAGGGGCAGAACGACAGATTTGTACCTTGTCAGCTCAGGGATTCGAACTTGCAACCTTTCAGTTACTAGCCCAACGCTCTAACCACTAGGCTACCCTGCCACCCCAATTGATGAGTACCTATAGGTTAGACTAATGGTTCACTGTCTGATATGATGTTAATTCATACATTCACAACATAATTTGTTTTATGGACCTCCCAAAACCTATTTGGAGTTATCAGTGAAAAGGGATGGAGCTGAGTGAAAAAAATACTGGATCAGAATCAGTACACACTAAATAAGAGCAAGTGTTTTAAGAATATTTTTTTGTTGAGCCATTCAATTAAAGGGAGTAATGTTAGAAATGTCCTGAATAGCACTGTATTTTATCCTCAACTACACCAAACCCATTTTGCATGAGGCTACTTCCGCCATCTTTTGTGAGGTGCGTATGGTAAAACCCATGCTCCCAAAACACATTTGAAGTGCTCGTTAGACTCTTAAAAGCAGTCCCGGGGTTAGCAAATGTATTTCTCTTGTCCAAAAATATCCTGCACCCCACAGAATGCTAAGTAGAGGGCATGCGTCAGCGAAGAGGTCCTCGACGGTGCTTTCTGTGAAGCGGTGTTGATGGCTTTAAGTGCAGCCACTGTGGTAATGAGTGAGGAGGGTTGTATTCCTGCAGATCACAGCTCGGAGCCATCTTTGGTTTGGATGCTGGAGTGGCAGCCGGAGACTGTGGTTACAACCCAAATGGCACCCTATGCACTAGTTTCGACCGGAGCCTATTGGGCTCTGGTCAAAAGTAGTGCACTATATAGGGAATTGCCAGGGTGTTATTTGGGAGGTAACCTGTGCTGTCCACATCAGAGATGTTCCAGTCACTGCTTTGGCTAATTTCAAATACATTTCCATTACACATCTTAATTATGGGAGCCTCACAAGGCCACACAGGCACCGACCAGAAGGGAGGGAGAGTTCAGTAACCCTGAGAGTCTTGTTTACTTGGCGTTCTCAAAACCTCTTTCAACTGGTAATTACTTTTCAAGGCACCAGTAATTTAGAATAATTGCAAACAACTAATTACCGATGCTAGAGCGAGTAGAGTTGCTAAATGTTACGTGGGGAAAAGGTCTGACTGTTTCGTTCTCACTCTGGCAGCTGACTGAGGGTAATGCTAAGTTGCTACGTATAGCCTAGCAATTCCGTTACGTTGTTATAAAGACACAATAACATTCAGGGAATGTGTTATTGCCAGCTGCTATGTTCCCTTCAACAAAACCCAATTTGTGTCTCTGGGATTTCGGGTTGACATGACCCTTCCTTTAATGTCCTCTGTGAACCAAGGCAGGGTTGGTTTTGTGCCGGACTGGAGCCTGTATGTCTCTCTGCACTCATGGCAATGTCCTGGGTGTCAGCAGACATTGGCCTAGTCTAAGACACTGACCCCAGAGGGTACTCGTAGAACGAGAGA
Organism: Salmo trutta; assembly: GCF_901001165.1. Lineage (NCBI taxonomy): Eukaryota > Metazoa > Chordata > Actinopteri > Salmoniformes > Salmonidae > Salmo > Salmo trutta. The sequence goes on along the minus strand of NC_042970.1, from coordinate 37,584,875 downwards.
GAGGGGAAGAGTGCACGGCCTAGTCACCCATGAGGTTTTTGTTGTCAAGGTTGGTTGAGTGGTAGTGTAAAAACAGAATATCCTACTTCCAGTTTCGTGCCGAGACATGGTTCACTGCCACATTCAGTGCACATGAGTTTCCTGTGTGAATGGGCTGGGCTGGATCACCACAACAACAACCCCTCAGTCGCTTATGTACACTCAGCTCCCACACCCAATATAGACCAAGGAGTCGTCCCACAATGCACTCTATTCCCTTTTTATAGTGCACTACTTTTGACGAGGGCCCATAAGGTGCATAGTAAGGCACTATATTGGGAATAGGGTGCCATTTGGGACACGAAACCAGAAAGTGCGGTGATGGAAATCTATAGTGCCTTATAGAAAGGCTTAAGGAGGCGGCTCTCTCCTCAATCCCATGGAAATCCTATATATGTCAAACAAAGCACTGTGTGGCTGTGCAGCACATCTCCTTTCTCTTCTTGGGCCAGCTATATTTGCCTCACATTCTGTCTTTGTACACAAGTCCAATCTTTTGATTGTACAGTGAGTTAATTGTGGAATGTGCCAGCCTTTTTGGCACTAGGGCAAGACCACAGATACTACCCTACCTTTAGGTTATAACTACTTTACTTCCAGGATAATTTATGAACTTGGAGCAACTGGGGTTTAAAGTCTGTTAGTAATGGAATTGGCTGAACCAGATATCTGCTTTAAAAAAAATATATATATATATTTTAACTGCTGTTGTCTTGGTGCCATGTCTTTGGTGATTTGATACCCTGCTGTCTGGGAATTGTGGGGGCTTGTTCAGGGTCTCTAGGCGCCAGCATTCTTTGAGAGACAGAGTGAATATCAGGATTCTGAGTATGTGAGCCATTCAATGGTCGAGCAGGTGCTGTGTGTCCACACATTCTGATTCCCACCACCATGTTCTTCCCTCCCTAATGGGCACTGGGCATTTTAGGTCCTCCTCTGGCTCACACACGCCTACTCATACCAAAGGAATCAGACACAACAATAGTGTTTGCTGGTCGAGAGTACTTAGCACCTCTGAAAGTAATTTGCGCACCAATTTTACATGTAGAATCGTGTAGAAAAATGTTGGCAGTCAGACATCTAAAGTGGGTGGTCCCTAATGCCGGGTGTACACTACATGACTTTCAAAAGCCTAACGTTTCTGAGCCTCTCACATTAAACAACCATCTCTCCTGTCGTTTTTTTTGTCTTGCCAACCTAGTTGTGCGCACACTAAACGATCTTGCACAGACGGGGTGTCACACTCTACAAGACTCTTCACTTGCTCATGAGGATTCTTGATACCACCACGCTGTCTTGTGAAAACAGTAATGCGATTAGATTGTGTAGCTAGAACGAGCTGTGGCTCAAAACAGCCTCAAACATTTTCAGTCAGACATTCACAAATCAAATAAAATTTTATGTCACATGGCCGAATACAACAGGTGTTGCCCTTACCACGCATGCCGTATGGAGTTGAAATATCTAGCCAACATTTTGAATTGAAAAGCATTGCTTGTGAACATCAGAGCTATAATGATTTGACGCTTTGGTTAAAGGCAAGTACAAACGCTTCTGCTCGAGTCTAAATCAAATCAAATCAAATGGGGGGGGGTGCCAACCCAGACAGGAAGACCACGTCAGTGACTCAACCCACTCAAGTGACGCACCCCTCCCATGGACGGCATGGAAGAACACCAGTAAGCCAGTGACTCAGCCCCTGTAATAGGGTTAGAGGCAGAGAATCCCAGTGGTGAGAGGGTAACCGGCAAGGCAGAGACAGCAAGGGCGGTTCGTTGCTCCAGCCTTTCCGTTCACCTTCACACTCCTGGGCCAGACTATACTTAATCATAGGAGATAAGTCTTCAGTAAAGACTTAAAGGTTGAGACTGAGTCTGCGTCTCTCACATGGGTAGGCAGACCATTCCATAAAAATGGAGCTCTATAGGAGAAAGCCCTACCTCCAGCCGTTTGCTTAGAAATTCTAGGGACAATTAGGAGGCCTGCGTCTTGTGACCGTAGCGTACGTGTAGGTATGTACGGCAGGACCAAATCGGAAAGATAGGTAGGAGCAAGCCCATGTAATGCTTTGTAAGTTAGCAGTAAAACCTTGAAATCAGCCCTTGCCTTAACTGGAAGCCAGTGTAGGGAGGCTAGCACTGGAGTAATATGATCACATTTTTTGGTTCTTGTCAGGATTCTAGCAGCTGTATTTAGCACTAACTGAAGTTTGTTTAGTGCTTTATCCGGGTAGCCGGAAAGTAGAGCATTGCAGTAGTCCAGCCTAGAAATAACAAAAGCATGGATTAATTTTTCTGCATCATTTTGGACAGAAAGTTTCTGATTTTTGCAATGTTACGTAGATGGAAAAAAAGCTGTCCTTGAAACAGTCTTGATATGTTCTTCAAAAGAGAGATCAGGGTCCAGAGTAATGCCGAGGTCCTTCACAGTTTTATTTGAGACGACTGTACAACCATCCAGATTAATTGTCAGATTCAACAGAAGATCTATTTGTTTCTTGGGACCTAGAACAAGCATCTCTGTTTTGTCCGAGTTTAAAAGTAGAAAGTTTGCAGCCATCCACTTCTTTATGTCTGAAACACAGGCTTCTAGCGAGGGCAATTTTGGGGCTTCACCATGTTTCATTGAAATGTACAGCTGTGTGTCGTCCGCATAGCAGTGAAATTTAACATTATGGTTTCGAATGACATCCCCAAGAGGTAAAATATATGGTGAAAACAATAGTGGTCCTAAAACGGAACCTTGAGGAACACCGAAATTTACAATTGATTTGTCAGAGGACAAATCATTCACAGAGACAAACTGATATCTTTCCGACAGATAAGATCTAAACCAGGCCAGAACTTGTCCATGTAGACCAATTTGGGTTTCCAATCTCTCCAAAAGAATGTGGTGGTCGATGGTATCAAAAGCAGCACTAAGATCTAGGAGCACGAGGACAGATGCAGAGCCTCGGTCTGACGTCATTAAAAGGTCATTTACCACCTTCACAAGTGCAGTCTCAGTGCTATGATGGGGTCTAAAACCAGACTGAAGCATTTCGTATACATTGTTTGTCTTCAGGAAGGCAGTGAGTTGCTGCGCAACAGCTTTTTCAAAAAAATTTGAGAGGAATGGAAGATTCGATATAGGCCGATTAGTTTGGGTGACACATTCTGGGTGATGCGAAACAACATCAGCATCTCATGGGCTATTGCTGACCACAGTTCTCAAAACTAGTCGTTGCACATCTCACACTACAAGAGCATTGCAGATTTTGTGCAGACGTGTTTGAAAACATCAGGATGTCTGGGACTGCTCAAAGATCAGGAGCCCTCAGATTGCGTCTTTGACACGCTCGCATTAAACGAGCGTCGGTGGCAGCCGCACACCCACACTAGGCAACGACATGGATTTTATCTCCGATCTCAAACTTTTCTGGGACGGTGTTTTAAGCAGGGTATAGTGGTATACCCAGCATAAACAGTGCGCTGAATAATCAGCAAACGCTAGATCCACCTTTGATGCGACGAGTGCAAGCCTAAAAATCTGACTGCACTTGAGCAATGAGTTCAACTGCTACAGTATATCTCAGAGGATCAAAATGTGGAGGATTGAGAAATAGCCTAGTCAATGAAAATTAATTACATTTGATGTTTGGTGGTATAATAGGCCTACATTCTCTATGAAATGACTCTCTGGGATGTGCCCAAAGAAGGTATTCACACCCCTTAATTTTTTCCCTCCACATTTTGTTGTGTTATATCCTGAATTTAAGATGGATTCAATTGAGATTTTGTGTCACTGATCTACACACAATACCCCATTATGTCAAAGTGGAATTATGTGTTTAGAAATGTTAACAAATTAATAACAAAATATAAAGCTGAAATGTCTTGAGTCAATAGGTATTCAACCCCTTTGTTGTGGCAAGCTTAAATAAGTTCAGGAGTACAAATATCACAAGTTGCATGCACTCACTCTGTGCAATAATGGTGGTCCCGTGTGGCTAAGTTGGTAGAGCATGGTGTTTGCAACGCCAGGGTTGTGGGTTTGATTCCTGCGGGGGACCAGTACGGAGAAAAAAATGAATGCATTCACTACTGTAAGTCGCTCTGGATAAGAGCGTCTGCTAAATGACTAAAATGTAATGGTGGTTAACATGATTTTTTTCATGACTACCTCATTTCTGTACTCCGCACAAAATTCTCTGTAAGGTCCCTCAGTCGAGCAGTGAATTTCCAGCAAAGATTCAACCGCAAAGGGCACCTATTTGTATATGGGTAAAAAAACAAAACAAAAAACAAGCATTGAATATCCCTTTGAGCATATTGCAGTTATTAATTACACTTTGGATGGTGTATCAATACACCCAGTCACTACAAAGATACAGGCGCCCTTCCTAACTCTTGCCAGAGAGGAATGAAACCACACAGGGATTTCATTATGAGGCCAACTTTTTAAAGTTTACTTTTTAAAACAGTTATGGAGTTTTACCTCTTACATCTAGCGGAACACCTGCTCCAATATCCAATGATGGGCGTGGCGCGAAATACAAATTCCTCTAAAATCCGAAAACTTCCATTTTTCAAACATATGACTATTTTACAGCATTTTAAAGACAAGACTCTCGTTAATCTAACCACACTGTCCGATTTCAAAAAGGCTTTACAGCGAAAGCAAAACATTAGATTATGTCAGCAGAGATAATCAGACCCATTTTTCAAGCTAGCATATAATGTCACAAAAACCCAGAAGACAGCTAAATGCAGCACTAACCTTTGATGATCTTCATCAGATCCCTAGGACATTGTTATACAATGCATGCATGTTTTGTTCAATCAAGTTCATATTTATATCAAAAAACAGCTTTTTTAAATTAGCATGTGACGTTCAGAACTAGCATACCCCCCGCAAACCTCCAGTGAATTTACTAAATTACTCACGATAAACGTTCACAAAAAACATAACAATTATTTTAAGAATTATAGATACAGAACTCCTCTATGCACTCGATATGTCCGGTGAAAGCACATTTTACAATATTCTCAGTAGATAGCCCGCATCACAGGGCTAGCTATTTAGACACCCACCAAGTTTAGCACTCACCAAAATCAGATTTACTATTAGAAAAGTTTGATTACCTTTGATGTTCTTCGTCAGAATGCACTCCCAGGACTTCTACTTCAATAACAAATGTAGGTTTGGTCCAAAATAATCCATAGTTATGTTCCATCAGCGACGTTTTGTTCGTGCGTTCTAGACACTATCCGAATGGTAAATAAGGGTCGCGCGCTTGGCGCATTTCGTGACAAAAGATTTCTAAATATTTCATTACCGTACTTCGAAGCATGTCAACCGCTGTTTAAAATCAATTTTTATGCCATTTTTCTCGTAAAAAAGCGATAATATTCCGACCGGGAATCTGCAATTAGGTAAACAGCCGAAAGAAAATAAAGCACGGGGTCGACTCGTGCACGAGCATGAAGCCCTTTGTCCGCTGATAGACCACTTAGCAAAAGCGCTCGTGTGTTTCAGCCAGGGCTTTGAATTACGTCATTCAGCTTTTTCCCGGGCTCTGAGGGCCCATGGAAGCCGTAGGAAGTGTCACGTAACAGCAGAGATCCTTTTGTAATGGATAGAGAGAATCAAGAAGGGGAAGAAATGGTCAGACAGGGTACTTCCTGAACAGAATCTTCTCATGTTTTGGCCTGCCAAATGAGTTCTGTTATACTCACAGACACCATTCAAACAGTTTTAGAAACTTTGGAGTGTTTTCTATCCAAAGCTAATAATTATATGCATATTCTAGTTTCTGGGCAGGAGTAATAATCAGATTAAATCGGGTACTTTTTTTATCCAGCCGTGAAAATACTGCCCCCTATCCATAACAGGTTAACGGCTGTGATAGAACACTGAGGATGGATCAACAACATTGTAGTTACTCCACAATACTAACCTACATGAGAGTGAAAAGAAGGTAACCTGTACAGAATACAAATATTCCAAAACATGCATCCTGTTTGGAACAAGGCACTAAAGTAATACTGCAAAGAAATTAGCTTTTTGTCCTGAATAAACAGCATTATGTTTGGGGCAAACACAACACACAGGTACCACTTCATATTTTCAAGCATATTGGTGGCTGCATCATGTTATGGGTATGCTTGTCATCGGCAAGGACTAGGGAGTTTTTTTAAAAAATACAAATAAATGGAAAAGAGCTAGGCACAGGCAAAATCCGAGAGGAAAACCTGGTTCAGTCTGCTTTCCAACAGACACTGGGAGAGAAATTCACCTTTCTGCAGGACAATTACTTACAAGGCCAAATATACAGTGGTGTACAATCCAGGTGTGCAAGGCTCTTAGAGTTACCCAGAAAGACTCACAGCTGTAATCTCTGCCAAATGTGATTCTAACATATTAACTCAGGGGGTTGAATACTTATCTAATCAAGATATATTAGTGTTTTATTTTCATTTTTTTTATTTTAGCATTTTTCTTCCACTTTGACATGAAGAGTATTTTGTGTAGATCGTTGACAATTAAATCAATTTTAATCCCACTATGTAACACAACAAAATGTGGAAAAAGTAAAGTGGTGTGAATATACTTTCTTTCTGAAGGAACTTAAGATTCACTTACAGTGATTTGAAGTCTTATAAACCAGTGGTTCCCAAACTTGTGTGTGTTTTTAAAGGAACTCCTTCCGGCTTTCAACTTACTCCTGAAAGTTGTTATAGTAGAATGCAAAAGATGCCATTTCGAAATTTGGTAGTGCATCAGCAGTTTTCCTCTTGTCATTGCAGATCTTTAGAGAGCTATTGCTGCAACATTTTTATCTACCAACAAGAGGGGTGTGAACAGGTCTTGTGCCCATAGAAATGACGTGGCGCGCGCTTGCAGGATGTTCTCTAATGCCTGAGTGAAGAAGGTTCGGAACCCCTGCTCTAAACTGTTGTATGGATTTAAAAACCAAATGCATAACTCATTTGGATATGCATAGTTCCAAGACAACTTACTGAAGTGGTCAGGAGAGGGCAGTAATGTACATTCTAACAAATCAGTATCAATGTTTATGCATGTATTAAAAGTGATAACTTGCGTCTGAATATGGTAAATTAATTACTTATACATTTGGTGTGGTTCTCATTAACAAACCTTTACTGAGCTGTAGCCAAAGTTTTATAGCCATGGTAACATTTATGTGAAGATATAGGGGAAAAAAACATTAGACTTACAACTAACAATGATTCACTCTTATTACTTCTATAACATCTGCTAAACACGTATGTGACCAATAAAAATGTATGAAAATGGTATCAACCACTTACAAATAATTGTGATTGCAGTGTTCTTGTGAAATCAATAACGTCAGACTATGATAAAATGCACATTGATATTTGACACAATCGGTTCGTTGTAGCCTAATCTCTCTTCATACTGTACCTGGTTTTCACCCCGCACCTTGATAAGGGACTAATTGAAATGTAACAATTCCCATTATCATCATTGTTTACACATTTCAAAGCAGTGCATTAAATCGCGTCCTGTCCTGACGGTTCAGCAGTGCACAGGTATGCACCATGCGCGCCTTCGCAAACTACGCCCCTTTTCGTGGTCATCCTTCTCCTACCTTACTTCTAATCACAGTTCTCCTTTCAGTCACTTCCATTCAAGTGGGGAATACGAGAATAGTTAGGCAGTTTTCAGGAGTCTGCTTTTGAACCAAATTATTGAAAATGTAAGTGAATGTCCTTTTAATGTGCTTTACCTTTACACGCAGCATATTTACGCAAACTGTTTTCTGACTTGTTGTCCAGTTGAAGTGAACATTTAGTTCACTCTTTATAGTCAAAATACTTTATATATTTTTATCATGAAACATAACCTATGCTGAGAGTAATTTATGTTGTTGTAATTTCCTGTCCACTGTCCTTTACTAGGAGAACCAAGTTTGTATTGAAATAGAAAAAACTTGTTGTGTAATGGCCTTTAATTATAATTTTTTGGACCATCTTCATTTTAGTTGACCCAGTAACCATGGCTATTGGAACCGTGTGGGGGGTTGTGTAGACGTGTTCGGTTTTAAATGGTTTCTTGAAAGTGACGGGGGGCTGTTTCAATTGTTATACAGTCTTTGTAAGCTACCAGGGGAGATAATGGACACTTGATTGACGCGGAATGAATCATTTCCTGTTTAACGCCTACGTCAGTATTTTGTTGAAATGTTAATACTTTGTTTTTTGTGTCCTTTGTGCCTTGCTGTGTTTTTTGTACCTCGCTGTAAACTTTATAATTTGGCTTTATAGATATTGAGGTTCAAGTCTTATCATGAATAGCCCATTCACAGTCTTGGGTATATTATGCCCCTGTTTTATTATAACATTTATTGCGTGTTGTATATAAAGAATTCCCTAAGATAATAAATATCGTGGCAGCTTTTCCACAAAACAACCTGCCTTGCATACTATAGACCTGAGATGGGAATTTCATTCCGTTATAACCTCATCCCACATGTCCCAATATGTGCTAAAGGTGCATTGCATTGGGATTCAAGAGGTTTCGGGAAAATAAACACATCGTTATCTTCTGCACACAGTTGCATCAGCCAATTTTTTAAATTACCCCTGCTTTTTTCTCTCTTAAGTAATCATTGCCTGAACAGAGATTTGCAGTCAGTCACTCTAATGATGTGGGAGTTTCACAAACCGCTTTAGTCACAGGAAGCTCCCTAGACTCTGTATAGCGCGAGTCGTATGTCATACTAGTCTTGCATTGGACACTGTGTACGGATCTGAGTTCAAGGTGATGTCAGCAGGATCATGCCATACCTGAGTCATTCCACCAACTGGCCTCTAGCTGAAGGAGCCAAAATGGCTCCAAGGACATGGTCAACCAAAGTAACATTTGGTTGGAGAAACTCAGGTAGTGGACAGACTGAATATGACCCGGTACGGCCAGAAGAGGACCGGCCACCCCTCAGCACCTTGTTCCTCTCTAGATTTCTTTCTAGGATCCTGCCTTCTAGGGAGATTTTCCTAGCCACTGCTTCTGCATTGCTTTGGGGTTTTAGGCTGGGTATCTGTAAATCAATATGTAAAGCACTTTGTGACAACTGCTGATGTAAAAAGGGCTTTATAAAATACATTTGACAGAATTTACAGCTACTTTTATTGACATGCTTATTGACATGATTCACTTTGATCAACCTTTTTCAGTACATAGATTACCGGTAAGACCATATCTAATGGTACTGTTTGTTTAGCTGATCTTAACTTTTTTTGTACATAATATTTCCGCCATTTCCTATTACCGAAAAGAGCAGATCAGCGATCACTTACCCCGATTTGGATGAGGATTCCTACTTCAAAATATAAATTTAGGTGCTTTTGTTTTACGTCAGCAGGACAGAATGTCAGCATCGGCTAACTTGGGGGGGTCTTAACCTGTTTGGGGTAGGGGGCAGTATTGAGAATTTTGGAAAAAATATGTTCCCATTTTTAACTGCCTCCTACACCAACTCAGAAGCTAGAATATGCATATTATTGTTCAGGTTTGGATAGAAAACACTCTGAATTTTCTAAAACTGTTTGAATGGTGTCTGTGAGTATAACAGAACTCCTATGGCAGGCAAAAACCTGACAAGGTTTCAAGCAGGAAGTACCCTGTCTGACAAGGAGTCGTGCGTCTTGCATCTTTTTATTGAAAAGTAAGGATCTTAGCTGTAACGTGACAATTCCCAGGGCTCCAATAGGCTCTCAGAGCCCGCGAAATAACTGAAGGTTTACGAGGGAGCCTCAGGTTGAAACAGATTATCGCCTTTTGTAAGTGGATGCTCCGAGGACCTTTGAATGATGCGCGTGCATGAGTCGCTTCTGAGGAGAAATTTTATTCGGCTGTTTAGGCTCAATGCATACTCCCGGTCGGAATATTATCACTAATCTACGAGTTGAATGGCATAAAAATTGGTTTTAAACAGCGGTTGACATGTTTCGAAGTACGGTAATGGAATAGTTAGACATTTTTGACACGCCAATGCGCCATGCGCGGGACCGCGAAGAAGCATTCTAGAACTCACGAACAAAACGTCGCTGTTTGGATATAACGATGGATTATTTGGGACCAAACCAACATTTGTTATTGAAGTAGAAGTCCTGGCAGTGTATTCTGATGAAGAACAAGCAAGGTAAGAACATTTTTCTTATAGGAAATGTGATTTTGGTGGATGCTGACCTGGGTGGGTATCTAAATAGCTAGCCCTGTAATGCCGGGCTATGTACTTAGATTATTGCAAAATGTGCTTCATCCGAAAAGCTATTTTAAAATCGGACATATCGAGTGCATAGAGGAGTAATGTATCTATAATTCTTAAAATAATTGTTATGCTTTTTGTGAACGTTTATCGTGAGTAATTTAGCAAACTGTTAGTAAATTCAACGGAAGTTTGCCGGGGGTTATGCGTTTTCTGAACGTCACATGCTAATGCAAAAAGCTGTTTTTTGATATAAATATGAACTTGATTGAACAGACATGCATGTATTGTATAACACAATGTCCTAGGTGTGTCATCTGATGAAGATCATCAAAGGTTAGTGCTGCATTTAGCTGTGGTTTGGGTTTATGTGACATGATATGCTAGCTTGAAAAATGGCTGTCTGATTTTTTCTGGCTGGGCACTCTGCTGACATAATCTAATGTTTTGCTTTCGTTGTAAAGCCTTTTTGAAATCGGACAGTGGGGTTAGATTAACGAGATTCTTGTCTTTAAATAGCTGTAAAATAGTCATATGTTTGAGAAATTGAAGTAATAGTATTTCTAACGATTCAAAAATCGCGCCTTTTGTAATTTCTAACGATTCAGAATGGTAAATCACGGTCGTGCGCATGGCCCATAACGTGACAAAAAAATTCTAAATATTCCATTACCGTACTTCGAAGCATGTCAACCGCTGTTTAAAATCAATTTTTATGCAATTTATCTCGTAGAAAAGCGATAATATTCCGACCGGGAATCTGCGTGTCTGTAAACTGAGGGAAAAACAGAAAGGCGGGGGCGGGCAGGTCACGCTCCTAAGTCTTTTGTCTGCTGATAGACCACTTAGCTAAAGCTCTCGTGTGTTTCAGCCAGGGCTTTGAATTACGTCAGTCAGGTTTTTCCCGGGCTCTGAGAGCCCATTGGAGATGTGGGAAGTGTCACGTAACAGCAGAGATCCTGAGTTTTTGGAAGAGATGTCAAAGAAAGCAAATAAATGGTCAAACAGGCCACTTCCTGTAAAGGAATCTCTCAGGTTTTTGCCTGCCAAATGAGTTCTGTTATACTCACAGACACCATTCAAACAGTTTTAGAAACTTTAGGGTGTTTTCTATCCATATATAATAAGTATATGCATATTCTAGTTACTGGGTAGGATTAGTAACCAGATTAAATCGGGTACGTTTTTTATCCGGCCGTGTAAATACTGCCCCCTAGCCCCAACAGGTTAATAAGTGCATCTACGACTTCGTACCCACAGTGACCGTAGTACGTATCCCGACCAGAAGCAATGGATTACAGGCAAGATACACAATGAGCTAAAGGCTAGTGCTTCCACTTTCAATGAGTGGGACACGAATCCGGACCCTTATAAGAAATCCCGCTATGCCCTCAGACGAACCATCAAACAGACAGTGTCAATACAGGACTAAGATCGAATCCTTCTACACCAGCTGTGATGTGGCAGGGCTTGCAAACTATCACAGATTACAAAGGGAAACCCAGTGACGCAAGCCTACCAGACGAGTTAAATGCCTTGTATGCTCGCTTCGAGGCTAGAAACACTGAACCATGCATGAGAGCACCAGCTGTTCCGCACGATTGTGTGATCATGCTCTCTGTAGCCAACGTGAGTAAGACCTTTTAAACAGGTTTACATTCAAAAGTCTGCAGGGCCAGACAGGTTACCAGGATGCGTACTCCGAGAATGCGCTGACCAGCTGGCAAGTATCGTCACTGATATTTTCAACCTCTCCCTACCCAGTCTGTAATACCTACATTTTTCAAGCAGACCACCATAGTTCCCTGTTCCCATGAACACCAAGGTAACTTGTCTAAATGGCTATTGCCCCGTAGCACTCACATCTCTAGCCATAAAATGCTTTGCTCACATCAACACCATTATCCCAGACACCCTGGACCCACTCCATTTTGCATACCGCCACAACAGATCCACAGATGACGCAATCTCTATTGCACTCCACACTGCCCTTCCCACCTGGACTAAAGGAACACTTAAGTGAGGATACTGTTCATTGACTACAGCTTAGTGTTCCACACCATAGTGCCCTCCAAGCTCATCACTAAGCTAAGGACCTTGGGACTGAACACCGCCCTCTTCAACTTGATCCTGGATTTCCTGACGGGCCGCCATGCTGACCCTCAGGAGTGCATGCTTAGTCCCTTCCTATACTCCCTGTTCACCCAAAACTGCATGGCCGTGCACGACTCCCAACACCATCATTAAGTTAGCCGACGACAAGATGGTGGTAAGCCTGATCACGGACGACGATGAGCCTATAGGGAGGAAGTCAGAGACCTGGCAGCGTGGTGCAAGGACAACAACCTCTCCCTCAATTTCAGTAAGACAAAGGAGCTGATCGTGGACTACAGGAAACGGAGGGCTAAACGCACCATCATTCACATCGACAGGGCTGTAGTGGAGCGGGTTTAGCGCTTCAAGTTCCTCGATGTCCACATCACTAAGGATCTATCATGGTCCAAACACACCAACACAGTCGTGAAGAGGGCACAACCAATGCCTCTTTCCCCTCCAGGAAGCTGAAAAGATTTATCATGGGTCCTCAGATCCTCAAAAGGTTCTACAGCTGCACTATATAGAGCATCGTGACTGGCTGCATCACCGCTTGGTGTGGCATCTGCTTGGCTTCCAACCGCAAGGCGCTACAGAGGCTAGTGCTCATGGCCCAGTACATCACTGGGGCAGAGCTCCCTGCCATCCAGGACCTCTATACCAGGTGGTGTCAGAGGAAGGCCCTCAAAATTAACACTATAGTCAATAGGGTGCCTTTTAGGACACAACCTGTTAGTTAGATAGTCAGTCTGAATCCACTCTGGTTTGAAACCCTGGTGAGGCTGTGCTGACAGGGAGTAACTGGAGGGAATGGCTCATAGTAATAGGAAAGAGTGGTCCACTCCAATGTTTACCGTGCAAAGTCACAGGGAATTTGGTTTGACCCCTTGATTTTGTGTCACATGGACTTTTTCATGGTTTAAGGGTTAAGTGGGGTGTTGAAAGTGTAAACGTCTCTTAGTGGTGGATGGATCCATTCATTTTGTCTAAAATGTAGATATTCAGATTTTGCTAAAAAGCAACAATTTACTACTATTAAACAGGATTATTCTCTGTGGTATAGTGAGACCATATAGAAGTTTTGTAAAAAAAAATATCATTTTTATGCTGACTTTTTAAAATGAATTTCCATGTAAATGGACAATAAAATGTATCGTTGAAGAAAATGAACATGTGTATTTTTGCAGGGCATCGTGAAACTAGACATTTCCTGTTCCCCCACCCCTGTAAACCACCAGACTCACAGACATGGAGGGTAAAGAAGAGATCAGTGACACAGACAGTGGTATCATTCTCCACTCTGGTAAGCACCAAATACATTTATCAACTTCCATGACACTAACATTTATTCACAATAATGGGACACCTGTAGTGAGATTAGTCCCCACCAAAATCTAACTTGATATGTCATGGGTTTTGTCTTAAAAATCTATTTGTGTTCCAGTTATAATGAAGTAGTAAGCAAGCAAGCCACACTACTCAAAAGTGGTTTATTATTATTTTATTTATTCTTTGGCGCTCCATTTCTAAGAAGATGCAGTGGCCACTACCAATGGTTTCTATAAACCAGTAGCTGAACTATTACTGGTCACATTCTTCACTGCAAATGTTATTTAGTCACGCACTGTCTTTTACCCACAATGGAGATTATCAATCCAGACAGAATCGGGGGGGTTTTGTCATTGCCATGTTTTCTACTGTTAATATTCTCCTGCATGGTTGCCATTCCGGTGGCAGTTTCTGTGTGACGTCTTTATTTCCCCGTCACACCCCTGGTGGCTTTCACCGCTGTCTGTCAGTACCTGCAGGGATTGAGTTGATGATAATCTCTGAAAGCATGTGACATACAATGCAGCTGGCCTAGAGACATTAGTAGCCTGGTGAATGAACTCGGGGTTTTCGTCCCAAATGGCATCCTACTCCCTATATTGTGCACTACTTTTGGGCTACCCACAGGGCTCTCGTCAAAAGTAGTGCACTATGTAGGGAGTAGGGTGCCATTTGGGATGTAACCCAGTCGTCATTAGTCTCCGGCGGTTCTGTAGGACTACCACATTGTTTATCACCTTGGTTTCACTCCCAGGCTGATCCTATCACACTTTCATGACAGTTTCAGTATCAGTCAATAAAACAGTTAATAGTATGAATACAGACACTCGTTGTGTCTTAAGAGAACCATGTCTTGTCTAGGTGTCATCTTGGCTCACCATCTTCAATGTTGCTGCTCGTGAATGGGCAGAACCTCAGGATTGGAGCAACATTTTTGGTTGCATTTGTATTGCAACCTTTTTTTTTGTTTTGGTCATAGTTTATTCTTTCCAACCAGTTGGGTTATCTGTGCGATACAGCTGCAACCATATCAAATTGACAAGCAAGCATTACCAATTGAAAACGTGGGCCCAAAAATTGTGTCCATCTATCTATAACCTCGCTGTTTTCAATCCTTAGATTTCACAGTAGTCTCTTTGTCATTGTGTGTCCCAGGCCCTGATAGTCCTGCCACCATTATGAAGGACGTGACCACTCACACCAGGGCCGTCAAGCTCAAGCACCAGTCACTGGAAGACCGGCTAAAGCTCTGCCTACTGGAGCTGAAGAAGCTTTGCATCCGAGAGGCTGTGAGTACCCCTGGATATAGGACACACACGTTAGGTACAGAGGCTGTGAGTACCCTGGGATATAGGACACACATGTTAGGTACAGAGGCTGTGAGTACCCTGGGATATAGGACACACACGTTAGGTACAGAGGCTGTGAGTACCCTGGGATATAGGACACACACGTTAGGTACAGAGGCTGTGAGTACCCTGGGATATAGGACACACACGTTAGGTACAGAGGCTGTGAGTACCCCTGGATATAGGACACACACGTTAGGTACAGAGGCTGTGAGTACCCCTGGATATAGGACACACACGTTAGGTACAGACACATGTTACACACAGACTCACTCCGCTATCAGGGTTCAGGCCATTTTCACCATGACTTTAGTGGGAATTTCCCCACCAGTGAAACCATGACCGTGATGTCGGGGGGGGGGGCCGCCGCGTGCGCCTTTCATAGAGAGATGTTAATCAAGCTCTAACAAAGGCACAGAGGCCAATACGAAACTTAATATACTAAACTGATACTGTCAAGACTAGTGAGTTTTTATTTTTTATTTTGAGATGTTAATGAAATAATTGTCTGGCATTCTGAAACTACTGAGGCAATAAAGACTGCCCACAGCCTGAAATGAAAGGCTTTGATTTGTTTTGTTGGGCTTTAAGACAAGTTGGGGCAATTAGGAGGCAACCAATGGACCTTAAGTTTCCCTATTATACAACACTAAATTATCTCTCCCATATCTGGCTCTCAGCAACTAGTTCAGCCCTGACAATGTCCCTGTCTCATCTGTCATTGTTATGAGGGGCTGCTTCCCAAATGGCACACTGTTCCCATAGTGCACTACTTTGGACCAGCGCCCTATGTAGGTAATAGGGTGCCATTGGGATGTAGACCAGTTCTGATCATTCTTTTCTGTTGAAAATTGGGCTTGGTTCTCCTGTCAGGACTTGTCCTGTCAAGGTGTGCTGCCCGGTAGGTGGCTCTGATATCTCTTCCTGCTCTCAGGAACACAACAGTGACTCAGATCATGACCAACCGTTCTGACACTATTGTCTGTGTCTGGGAGAAAAAAAATAGACCTTTTTAATTAGACTGACACAAAACAAACAAAGTGTTATGTCTGTTCCCAAATGAAATCAATAATAATGCACTTTCTCACACTCAGGTTGAGTTTGTGTTGGTAGAAGGTAGACCAGTGAGATGAATACACTGGGCCGGTGAGGCTTTAAGAATGTGTTGTGAAAGAGTAGGAACTATAGAAAAGCAGCATTGCGTAACAAACACTTGAGAACAATTTCCATGTCCCAGCATGTAAGGCAGGATAGATTTTTTTAATTTTTTTACAATATTTCAAAATGAAGGGAAAATAAAATGAGCTCAATGAGGGTTCATGGAACTTGGTAGATTTGGAGGGAATGGGGACCGATTTGACTCTGAAATACTAACTAATATAATATGTATACTGAACAAATATATGAACGCAACATTTAACCTTTTATTTAACTAGGCAAGTCAATTAACAACAAATTCTTATTTACAATGACGGCCTAGGAACAGTGGGTTAAGTGCCTTGTTTAGGGGCAGAACGGCTGATTTTTACCTTGTCAGCTCTGGGATTCGATCTTGCAACCTTTTCAGTTACTGGCCCAACGCTCTAACCACTAGGCAACCTGCCGCCCCAGGCATGCAACAATTTCAAAGATTTTACTGAGTTATAGTTCATATAAGGAAATCAGTCAATTGAAATACATTTGATCGGCCTTAATCTATGGATTTCACATGACTAGGCAGGGGTGCAGCCATGGATGGGCCTTGGAGGGCACAGGCCCACCCAGGCCCACACACTGGGGATGAGTTTTAGCAGCTTTTTGTGCATTTGGAAAACTTTTATTTCAGCTCATGAAACATGGGAACAACACTTTACATGTTGCGTTTTATATTTTTGTTCAGTGTATATGAACTCATGGATACAATTTATGCAATGACTGGAAGTCTACGATAACAGACTAACAGTCATTGCGATAACGCTAGTTAGCAATTACCTTCAAAATGCACGCAGACATAAAAATGGTATCCACGAGTTCATATGACTTTGGGGAAATAGAGAAAGGGATTAATTGCCAAAATCTCGACGTATTCCTTTAACATACAGTGCATTTTGTTACGTTTCATCCTTTTTCTAAAATTGATTCAATTAAAAATGTTAATCAATCCACACACAATACCCCATAATGACAAAGCAAAAACAGGTTTTTAGACATTTTTGAAAATGTATTAAAAATAAATGTTCTATGAGACTCGAAATTGAGCTCAGGTGCATCCTGTTTCCATTGATCACCCTTGATGTTTCTACAACTTGATTGGAGTCCACCTGTGGTAAATTCAATTGATTGGACATGATTTGGAAAGGCACAAGTCCTGGCTATATAAGGTCCCACAGTTGACAGTACATGTCAGAGCTAAAAGTCGAAGGAATTGTCCGTATAGCTCCGAGACAGGATTGTGTCGAGACACCCATCTGGGGAAGGGTACCAAAACATTTCTGCAGCATTGAAGGTCTTCAAGAACACAGTGGCCTCCATCATTCTTAAACTGATTAAGTTTGGAACCACCATGACTCTTCCTAGAGCAGGCCGCCTGGCCAAACTGAGCAATCGGGGAGAAGGGCCTTTGGTCAGGGAGGTGACCAAGAACCTGATGGTCACTCTGACAGAGCTCCAGAGTTCTTCTGTGGAGATGGGAGAACCTTCCAGAAGGACAACAATCTCTGCAGCACTCCACCAATCAGGCCTTTATGGTAGAGTGGCCAGACGGAAGCCACTCCTC
The DNA here is from genome assembly GCF_901001165.1 of Salmo trutta. Classification (NCBI taxonomy): domain Eukaryota; kingdom Metazoa; phylum Chordata; class Actinopteri; order Salmoniformes; family Salmonidae; genus Salmo; species Salmo trutta. Next base: position 37,567,075 of record NC_042970.1, on the reverse strand, counting down.
AGTAAAAAAGGCACATGACAGCCCGCTTGGAGTTTGCCAAAAGACACCTAAAGGACTCTCAGACCATGAGAAACAAGATTATCTGGTCTGATGAAACCAAGATTGAACTATTTGGCCTTAATGCCAAGTATGACGTCTGGAGGAAACCTGGCACCATCCCTACGGTGAAGCATGGTGGTGGCAGCATCATGCTGTGGGGATGTTTTTCAGCTGCAGGGACTGGGTGACTTGTCAGGATTGAAGGAAAGATGAACGGAACAAAGTACAGAGAGATCCTTGATGAAAACCTGCTCCAGAGCGTTCAGGACGTCAGACTGGCGCGAAGGTTCACCTCCTAACAGGACAAAGACCCAACGCACACAACCAAGACAACGCAGGAGTGGCTTCGGGACAAGTCTCAGAATGTCCTTGAGCAGCCCGGACTTGAACCCGAACATCTCTGGAGAGACCTGAAAATAGCTGTGCAGCTACACTCCCCATCCAACCTGACAGAACTTGAGAGGATCTTCAGAAAAGAATGGGAGAAACTCCAAATACAGGTGTGCCAAGCTCGTAGCGTCATACACAAGAAGAATCAACAAAGTACTGAGTTAAGTCTGAATACTTAGGTAAATGTGACATTTCAGGTTTATTTTTTTTAATTGCAAAAAAATCTAAAATCTTTCTTGCTTTGATTATTGGGTATTGTGTGTAGATTGAGGGGAAATGTTAGTTTAATCATTTCAGAATAAGGCTGTAACGTAACAAAATTAGAAAGTCAAGGTGTCTGAATGCTTTCTGAATGAACTGTACATTATTTTTGTTGCATTGCATTAACAGAATATGATTCCTCACATTTGAACCAGCTTACATCTGGTGTCTTTTTTCCATGTCATATAGGAGCTGACTGGTCGGCTGTCTGCAGACTACCCTTTGCTGCCTGGGGAGAAGCCGCCTCAAATCCGCCAACGAATCGGAGCTGCCTTTAAACTAGACGAGCAGAGCATCCCACAGGGAGCAGTGGTAAAGAGCCTGACAGGGTTTGGGCATGGACAATATTGTAATTTACACTGACGTTCCCTTTAACAGTAGTTGTAAAAGCCACACACACAGGTGTACTGAAGGCCACTCCTGTGGTTCCCCTTGGAGAAATATTATGTTTCTCAATTCAAGCCATCGCCCTACCTTCCTTGCCACCGCCCATCAATAATCAGGCTTCTTTCATCGTAAGAGCCAGGAAGAGATCTTTGATGTTCAGCCACTCATGTTTGCCCAACCTCCTTTTGTCACATCTTGTAGAACTCTGAGCTGAACTCTGTGGAAGCTGAGCTATCCCTGCAGCTGCAGATATACAAAGCGGTCCGAAGACTGTGCTGTGAGGAACACCAGAGCAAGGCAGTGAAGAGAAGCCGGTTACAGCAGTGCAAGCGTGAGGACATGAAAGTCAAACAACTGCAGGAAACAGCGTTTCAGCTGCGCCTACAGCACGGGCGGTCTTCACCACGGCCAGACTGCACCAGCACACAGAGAGGTGAGCTCCGCCCTGCTGGCCAACTGATAAAATAACATTGAAATCTTTCCCCTCTGACCTGAGAGGAATGGAATTCCAGTGCCCTTCCCATGGATTAATACGGTTGTTTGCTATGCTTTTGTTTTCAGATCAGGGCACTTCTGATGATAGCTCTCTGTCGGATTCGGCACTGCTCGACGAAGGTTAGAGTCACATTGCAAAAAATTCTCTTGTAAAAGTTATATGAATAAGCATGCTATGACAATACCACCAAAGTACCTAATAACACTGTGAATTCAGTTGTATCTTTACTTTTCTCCAGTAGAGGTGATTAGTCAGTCATCTCAACCATCCGTGGAGCTCCCTCACCTAGGAGGACCAGTAGATCCTCCCCCAGACCCCTCACACCCCCCTGGGCCTAGCCCCCACCAGCCTCCCACTACTACTCCAACCCTGGAGGAGCTACACTCCCGTTTCAACACCAGCCTGGAATTGGAGCCCCCTCCCATCGAGCACTCGCCCTGGACAGAGTCCAGTCTGGACCAGCCTTACCAGAAGACCAAGAAGAAGTCACGCTCTGGTAGCAGCAAGTCAAGGTAAAGGCCAAGGAAGAACCCACTCTGCCTCCTGTAATTTTATATGAACACTACCCTTGAATTTATTGTACCGGGATGCCCAAGAATAGCTATAATTAAAGCTTCACGGGTTGAAAGCTCTCTTAAACACGAGTCATTATGGCTTGGTAATTGTTTCCATGTAGCCTAATATAAGATTTAACTTGACTTTTTGAATTCATGCAGCTCCATAGTTGAACCCAAATAGATCTACCTTTAGGAGAAACCACAAGATCAGGAATCTGCTTTGGCAGCACTTATTTGAAACTTAAACTCCATTTGATATTTGAAAAATGAGAGTTCCTTTTCAAGTGGTTTCGCTCAAGTTGGCATTAATACGTACCTTGTTATTTTGGGGAGGATATTACTTGGGAACATTCTGATTCAAGTCGCGACTCGTCTTTGAGTGAAAGCTCAAATAGACTGATACAAGGGCACATGGAACAGGTTCAAACGTGCAAAGTACACGCACTCATTTGGCCAACTCATGGCTCTCCTCTGAATAAAAACATCTTCAGGGTTTATTAACCCAGTTCTCTCTCCTTCCTGTCCATGTTGTTACCTTTCTGCAGTAGTCCAGCCACGACCCCTGTGTTGCCTCCTGTGGAAGCCTGTTGTAGAGACACGGCCCTGACACTGCAGTTCTCCTCCCATCTCAAACTGAGCTACACCCAGTCCAACAGCGCCCCATCCACCCCGGAGATGCACCTTCGCCGCCAGCTCTCTCTCAGGTAAGCACATTCAAACGTTTTACATTTACATTTTGGTAGTGGTTCTTTGAGCGACTTAGTCAGTGCATTCAACTAAGGTAGGTAAGACATCCACATCTCACATCTCACAGTCACACAACACCACTGTCCAACATTTGTATATCTCATTCACACTGTCCCCACACCGCTTGAATCTTGAGACTGTCTCACTGTATCTTACAAATGAGTGTTGAGTTTTGTACTGTTCTCCTTGTTTGTAATGCTTCTATGTAATATTTTAGACTTCCCAACAGTGAGCCTCCGTTGAACCTGGATAAGGATCGAGGACGTTCCTGTGTTCCCAGGAGGCTACTAACGGATTACGTGGTAACGTCTCCAGGCGAGTCCCCTGTCCTGAGGGCTGGCTACGGAAATCCCATATACCATTCCAGCTCTGAGACTGAGGACAGTAACTCTGAACACTCTGCCCCATCCTACACCAGTTCACCATGTCGTGAGATGCCTTGTGACCTGCCCAGGCAGTCTCAGCTCACCTATAAGTACCAACACTCCAGCCCCAATGACAATCATCGACCAATGGCGTACCCCCCAGGCCCCGGCTTCTACCAGAACCCCCAGCACCAGTCCAGCCCCAGCTTCCACAGGGGTTACTATGACGACAGGATGGTCTACCCTACAGAGATGGACATGACCAGGCTGTATCATGGCACCCCGCTCCCCTGTCACCCCAGCCAGTATGAGCACTGGTATGAGGAGGCCCCTTTGCACCCCCAGCGGGCTCTCAGGTCCCTGCCCCCTCACATCAGACTGTCCCGCGCCCCTTCGCTCCGGGAGTACCCCCACCACCCCTCCAGAGGCCTCCCCCAGCAGGTGGTAAACGAAGAGCTCAAGTCGTGGCACCAGCGCAAACAGTTCAGACCTCGCTCCCTGGACAGACAGGGCGTGGCCAGGGTGAGGAGTGTACAGTCACCTCTCACCCAGCACAACAAGTACCATGAACAGGTAAACTGCCACAATGGAACTTCACTCTCTAAATGACTGTAGTTGCTCAATTTGATGTTATTGTCTTTGCAGAATTACTGTTAGCACCAGGCAGGTTCCCTGTAACTGAATATCACTGGATTATATTACTGTCAGGTTGGTGTCAGTCTGTGCACCGCAGGCTTTAGAGAAGGGGATTTCTAATCAGTTAAGATGGATGATACGGAGGTGCTGTGTCCAGGCCCGTCTGCAAGTTCCATGGAATCAACAGAACTCTTTTTAAAATGTTTGTGTCGTTTATTAATGCGGTCTTTACAAGTTAACTTACTTTGCCAAACTCGCACAGTTCAGTAGAACACAATCACACCTGACACACAAAGAAGTATTACCTCCATGAACTAGTCAGCAAACTATGTGAGGACAGGACAACACGCAACTCTTCAATGATACTCGTCTCAGCACGTTTTATGACGGGGAAGGCAACCCTGTTCCTGGAGTGTTGGAGGTACTGCAGGATTTTGTCCCAACTAGACACCACACGGACCTACTAAATTAATTGATCGGTTCAGTGATTGCCTAAATTCAGCACTCCTGGTGTTCCAGGTTGGTTAAATCAAAAGCATGAAGTACCTGCAGAACTCCAGGACCAGGGATGCCTACCTGTTTTATGATTTTCAATCTGCACACGGTACCCCAAAATGACAAAGCGGAAACATGTTTTTTGAATTTTTTGCAAATGTATTAAAAATACAAAACAGAACTTCATATTAAAAATACTAAACCATATTCAGACCCTTTGCTATGAGACTCAATTGAGCTCAGGTGTTTCCATTGATCATCCTTGAGCTGTTTCTACAACTTGATTGTCTACCTGTGGTAAATTCAATTGATTGGACATGATTTGGAAAGGCACACACCTGTCTATATAAGGTCCCACAGTTGACAGTGCATGTCAGAGCAAAAACCAAGCCATGAGGTCGAAGGAATTGTCCGTAGAGCTCCGAGACAGGATTGTCGAGGCACAGATCTGGGAAAGGGTACCAAAAAGTGTCTGCAGCATTGAAGGTCCCCAAGAACACAGGTCCCCAAGAACACAGTGGCCTCCATCATTCTTAAATGGAAGCAGTTTTGAACCACCAAGAGTCTTCCTAGAGCTGGCCGCCCGGCCAAACTGAGCAATCGGGAGAAGGACCTTGGTCAGGGGGGTGACCAAAAACCTGATGGTCACACTGACAGAGCTCCGGACTTCCTCTGTGGAGATGGGAGAACCTTCCAGAAGGACAACCATCTCTGTAGCGCTCTGTCAATCAGGCCTTTATGGTAGAGTGGCCAGAAGGAAGACACTCCTTAGTAAAAGTCACATGACAGCCTGCTTGGAGTTTTCCAAAATACACCTAAACTCTCAGACCTTAAGAAACAACTTTCAGACCATGAGAAACAAGATTATCTGGTCTGATGAAACCAATATTGAACTCTTTGGCCTGAATGCCAATCGTCACGTCTGGAGGAAACCTGGCACCATCCCTACGGTGAAGCGTGGTGGTGGCAGCATCATGCTGTGGGGATGTTTGTTAGCGGCAGGGACTGGGAGACTAGTCAGGATCGAGGGAAAGATGAACGGAGCAAAGTACAGAGAGATCCTTGATGAAGACCTGCTCCAGAGCGTTCAGGACCTCGGACTGGGGTGAAGGTTCACCTTCCAACAGGTCAACGACCTGAAGCACACAGCCAACAAGTCTCTGAATGTTTTTGAGTGGCACAGCCAGAGCCCGGACTTGAACACGATCAATAATTTCTGGAGAGACCTGAAAATAGCTGTGCAACAACGCTCCCCATCCAACCTGACAGGAGCTTGAAAGGATCTGCAGAGAAGAATTGGAGAAATACAGGTGTGCAAAGCATACCCAAGAAGACTCAAGGCTGTAATCGCTACCAAAGGTGCTTCAACAAAATACTGAGAAAAGGGTCTGAATCCTTATGTTAATGTGATATTTCAGTTATTTTTTTTATACATTTGCAAAAGAAATGTGTCTAAAAACCCATTTGGGATTATGGGGTATTGTGTGTAGATTGATTTGATTGAGGGGGGGGGAAATGTTTAATCCATTTTAGAATAAGGCTGTAACGTCACAAAATGTGGAAAAAGTCAAGGGGTATGAATACTTTCCGAATGCACTGTATCTTTTGAGTTCAGATACAGTTTAAGAAAATCTATGGAGGTAGGTGGTGAGTCAATGTGATTTTTAAGACCTTGAAATGATTATAATATGAGAGGCAGTGGGTATCCTGAGTTATTTTTTTTCTCCAGAGGGCAAGGTGTGGGAATGTTCATGCATGAGAGGAAGACCCAGGTGCCACATTCCTGTATCGATTTACTGTCTACCCTTCAGCGAAAGATTTATATTGCCAGCTGTTGAAAAAACATGGGCAGCTGTAGTACAGTACTGGATCTAATATTTTGCAGCAGTAGTAGTAGCAGCAATTCTTCATTTTCAGGGGATGGTCTGATCACAGCAAGTAAAGGAGGTTTGAGAGACGTTCAGACAGCTGCAGTGTGGGAGTGAACATGCTGTACGTGTGGCCCTCCCATCGTCGACCTCACCCCTGAATCATACAGTGTCACGCTGAGTCACATTGTGGCTCACTGTAGAGAAAAATGACACACCCTTGTTGTGGATCAGCTGCTAAAACCTAAAAGCCAAGCATTTTCAGACACTGGCTGAAGTCACAAAGTTTGGATTTGTTTTAAACTCTTATGACCTCGTTATGGAGCTCTCAATGGTGAAGTTATACCACAGTGCTATGTACTGCACATCCTTTAACATCATATTTATATATCCAACTTCCTGGTGTTGTGAGAACTGAGTAATACAGCAGCTGATCCCTTGGTGTCTGCTGTAGGGCCATATACTCACGCCTGGCCCTGAAGGGTTGCAGGGAACCACCAGTAGAAACATTATTACAATGATCTACTTTGTTGCCTTCTCTCCATACTATGAACTTCCAATAATGTTATTCCTTGTGAGATTTAAAAGCCTAACTCTGTTAGTACTGACTTGAAAAAACAGACATTGAAATAAATGTTCCCTGTTTTTGTCGTCCCATCTGCAGGCTCCCCAGAGACGTGTCATCCAGGGGGCAGCGGACGGGCCCCCAGTGCAGTGGTTTGTGGATGACGACTCTGAGATCATCAGTCAGGTGTAGGACTAGAGAGGGCCCCCAGTGCCACCCTCTCTCTGAAAAGCTTTGACCTTCCCTGGCCCACAGAGCCCTATTTATTCATTAATTTATTACATCACTGGACTTGGTGCTGATATGAGATGAGGGAGAGACTGGGCATAGTATCAAAGAGGATCTGAGGCTTTATATTATTGACTTCAACATGTTACCCGGACAACAAGAAAGTCAACTTAAGGCACAAAGCAACAGACCACAACGTTCCCCTGGTGCCTCCCTTTTTACTGTGAAAGAGCCGCTGTGTTGAACATTCTTTCATGGTTAGTTTGTTAGCTGTTTTTTGTACGGATCTATTGATGTGTTACGTACTATCGAAAATGTTTCTAAAATATGTATTTAGATATTGTTGTTCTAAAAGGAAAAAGTTTCTCTTTAGAAATGAATAAATAATGAAATAAAGATTTATACTGTTAATCCTATCAGTGTCATTCTGTTAACTTCACTTTCTTCAGAGTTGGGAATTCGGTTCCAACAGGAAGTTTCTGAGTGGTGGTATCCATAGAATCAGAATAAGTACCAATATTATTATCATTGGCTACACATTATTTTGTCATCATTCAACCATTCAATGTTGACGGTGCACTATCTTTTATCAATTTACTAGTCTCTCCCTGACAGACAGCAAAAAGATCTTTGACTGGCAACCAAGTTCAAGTTACTGCCGGTTGCCTTTATGGCCCATGATTGCCCCCTGCTTTTGGACATGAATTATGCCCATGATAAACCATTATTTTATAATGCATTATAATAAAACACTTTTTGTATATAGATAATTGGTACTTGAAAGTTGGACTTTATTTAACCATGGATGTCACATTGAACAATACATACTACAAAACAACTTAAATCCAATTAAAAAAAAATGGGGGGGGGGGATTTTAAGAATCCCCCCCCAATAAGTTGTTTTTAGGATTAACATGCTATTTCAATGTCAATACATTCCGTTATGCAGCATAATTAAAGATTTGATTTCCAATTTTGGGATGAATTTGGCAAAACATTGCAATGGCCAATTGGAAAACCAATTGTCATTAAACGTAGTGTCAAAAATCTTAGGAATATGTGGGACAAGAATATAAATAACACATTCTGTTGCTAGTGACAAGGTGAAATTAAACAAAATGGTACAAACAGAGAATGTAAGTGAGGCTCGGGTACAAAACCTGTGGAGAATTTCAATAAGGGAATGTCAACTGCTCAGAGGAGCCACAGACTGCCAACTTAATATGCAAAATGTACACACTTGATGACAAAGAACCTGTTTCTGATCTTCATCCTGATATAGCCACGAGTTCATATGATGGAGTGTCAGTGGTGCAGCTCAATCAAATCTCAGACACCCAAGATATTGGGAATGAATACTACCACTTCGAGACAAAGTCTTAGGAGAGGTTTATCAGATGAGGAAATAGTAAGCTCTATGAAACCTGAATCAAATGAGCAGCATGTAATTGGAGAGGTTGACATCAAAATAAGCAAGGATACACTGAAGGATCTACAGACCCTACTGAGTATTCCGTACAACATTTTTACTGTGGCACCCAGAATAGTTTTTGCCAGAACAGGGCAGAATGCTTTAGGAAACAGTGCTTAGACAGTGGGAAAGTAAGTCAGCTAGCAAGGCATTGTTTTCATTTTATAACAAGTGATGACAAGCAGAAATAAGGGAGTACTCTCTCTCAGTAGTAGATGTATTTCCCTTTAAAACAATCCCATTGAACACAGCTAATAGCTAGCTAACGGTAGCCAAACCAAGCTAGCTAGCTAATGTTAGTGCAACCCTAAGTAACAGTACACATGAAGACAAAAAATAATCAGGTCTACTGTACATCTTACTGTAGAAATTATTGTTGAAAACAAGTCTAGGTTGGAGCTGTTGCTGTTAAACTGATTGAAGCAAGATGCTTTTTGAGACAAACACACAGTTCTGGGTTGCTTATCTACAGCAGGAAGCGGTCTCCTGCCTGACTGAGAAAGCAGTAAATGTTCTGATCCAGTTTGGCACCACATACCTATGCGAGTCAGGGTTCTCAACTCTGGCATACATTTCTTTTAAAGTACAGAAACAGACTCAAAGCTGAGCATGACCTCAGAGTTGCACTGTAATAAACTGAGCACAGAAAAGACACCTCTGATTAGGACTCTGTGTGTGTGTGTGTGTGTGTGTGTGTGTGTGTGTGTGTGTGTGTGTGTGTGTGTGTGTGTGTGTGTGTGTGTGTGTGTGTGTGTGTGTGTGTGTGTGTGTGTGTGTGTGTGTGTGTGTGTGTGTGTGTGTGTGTTCTTTTATACATCTGTGTGATGTGATCAATCAGTTTATTCCCGTTCAGAATTAAAATGATTTATTGTATTTTAACAGTAACAGTTCCAACCTAGACAGATATTTAAGTGTTTTTAATCAGGAAAAATAAGCATGAATTGCTATTTATATGGGTATTTCATTTAATTGTAATTTGTTTTTGTCTATATTGCATTTGTTTTAAGCATAAGGGCAATGAAATTTACAAATATTTACGTCTAGTTGCATGTTTTCATAAGCTTTGGTCCCAGGAAAACAGAAATTCTCATTTGGGTCCTTAAGAATCCCTGGCATAAGCCAGTATATATTACATATACAGTGCTTCAAATTGTGGCCACCAACGGAATGGGTGGAGTAAAAGGCCAGCAACACTGCGTATTATTCAAAGCCCCATGAAATGACACCATACATGTACATTTTATATACCCGACGAAGTATTTCCTACAATACTTTTACTGTGGCACCCAGATACAGACCCTACTAAATATTCCCTACTGTAAAAACGGCCAGCTCTTCTCCTTTCCAAGACCCCAAATGTATATAATTTTTTATTGGAGTAAGGTCTTGGCAATCATCATTTTATTAGCCTATCAGCAGCCTTTTTTCCCGGGACTTAGTGTAATACCGGACCAGGCAGGGCCTCAGGCAGTCTGTAGTTTCCGTTCTGATGACCAACCGTTTTTTGTCTCCTGCTTATTCTCAGTGGTGTAAAGTAGTTAAGTAAAAATACCTTAAAGTACTACATTTTTTTGTTGTATCTGTACTTTACTTTACCCTTTATACTTTACTATTTATACTACTTTTACTTCACTACATTCCCAAATAAACTTTATACTCCATACATTTTCCCTGACACCCAAAGGGTCCAACTCACGCACTTATCAAGAGAACATGCCAGGTCATCCCTACTGCCTCTGATCTGACGTACTCACTAAAGCCAAATGCTTTGTTTGTAAATTATGTCTGAGTGTTGGAGTGTGCCCCTGGCTATCCGTCAATAAAAATGAAAATAAAATAGTGCCCTCTGGTTTGCTTAATATAAGGAATTTGAAATGATTTATACTTTTACTTTTGATACTTAAGTATATTTTAGCAATTCCATTTACTTTTCATACTTAAGTATATTCAAAACCAAATACTTTTAGACTTACTCAAGTAGCATTTTACTCGGTGACTTTTACTTTTACTTGAGTCATTTTCTTAATGTATCTTTACTTTTACTCAAGTATGACATTTGAGTACTTTTCCACCACTGCTTATTCTACCTCCTTAGAAAAATGTGATTTTCTTTCTGATGTTTTATTGTGCATGCAGTTAAATAACCACAATTAGTATCACAGCAAGTGGTGTTGTATGTGGATCTTCATTAAACCCTTGAACTGGAACTACTGCTCTCTAGTGTTCTGAACGGACACCCTGTGGTGGTTGCTACCGGCCTAAAATCCAGCACCTACATTTTTCATCCCTTTTTATTGGATTCTTAGAATTCATAAACAACCCATATTTTTCAACTACAATACTTTTACTGCGGAACCAAGAATAGAGTTTGCTCTATAAGCCAATATCATTTTTACATTTACATTTTAGTCATTTAGCAGATGCTCTTATCCAGAGCGACTTACAGCAGTGAATGCATACATTTCAATTAATTTCATACATTTTTTTTTTCTCTCCGTACTGGCCCCCGTGGGAATCGAACCCACAACCCTAGCGTTGCAAACACCATGCTCTACCAACTGAGCCACAGGGAGCCACATATGTATTCCATATACAGTGATTCGCATTAGTGGCATTTATTGGACCTTGAAACATGTTTTAAAAGCCAAATGTCACTTAAATATTGTCAAATATGTCATTTATTTTCATTTATCATGAATATATACAGGTTATTGACACTTTTCTACTATTGTGCGGGGACTTTTATTTTGAAGATTTCCGTGACCCAGAAGTACTTTTTTGTGTGTTGATGCTGGAGAGGTGCAGTTGTTGGATGCCAATCGCCGATACACCCCACCGAAGAAGAACAAGAAGCGGTGCAGCCAATCGTTGGAGGAAGACTCACGTTTACACAGTTATTCTTGCTGTAGGCTACTAAAATATGGAAAAATCTCTCAAACTGCACTCCGATCTAGCAGAGGACGTGGCTACGTCTTCGAGCTTTCGTCAATTCAAGATAAAACACTTCCACTTGGATCTAAGCGTGGACTTTGAGAAGAGAACTTTGAGAGGAACTGAAACGCTACAGCTGAAATGCATCCAAGATTCTCAAAGCGAGCTACTGTTGGACATTCATCCCTCCCTCTCAATGCAAGAGGTGTCCTACTGCCGAAGTGAAGATGATTCGGATTCAGTGAAAGTAGAATTCATGACGCGCAATTTCACCAGTTATGGCACCACACTGGTTGTAAAATTCCCATCACCATGTAAAATTGAGGAACAGTTTCGAGTGGTGGTCAAGTTTCTTGCATCCGATGGACCAGGGGTAAGAGAATGTCATTCAGCCGTCGTAACTAGAGTCACTCTACCTAGCAACAACAACACAAGCGCGTTACTTCCAGATGATTGGTTACTAAGAATGTATTTCTATTTGAACCTATACTGAAGAAAAATATAAACGCAACATGTCAAGTGTTGGTCCCATGTTTAATGAGCTGAAATACTTATTTTTTTACATACGCACAAAAAGCTTATTTCTCATTTTGTGCACAAATTTGTTTACATCCCTGTTAGTGAACATTTCTCCTTTGCCAAGACAGGTGTGGCATATCCAGAAGCTGATTAAACAGCATGATCATTATACAGGGCTGGGGACAATAAAAGGCCACTCTAAAATGTGCAGAATGCCACAGATGTGTAAAGTTTTGAGGGAGTGTACAATTGGCATGCTGACTGCAGGAATGTCCACCAGAGCTGTTGCCAGATAATTGAATGTTCATTTCTCTGAGATAAGCCGCCTCCGTCGTTTTAGAGAATTTGGCAGTTCAATTGGCCTCACAACCGCAGACCACGTGTAACCACACCAGCCCAGGACAATCACATCCAGCTTCTTCTTCACCTGCAGGATCGTCTGAGACCAGTCACCCAAACAGCTGATGAAACGGAGGAATATTTCTGTCTGTAATAAAGCCCTTTTGTGGGGTAAAATTATTTCTTATTGGCTGGGCCTGGCTCCCAATTGGGTGGGCCTATGCCCTCCCAGGCCTATGGCTGTGCTCCTGCCCAGTCATGTGAAATCCATAGATTAGGGCCTAATGAATTTAATTAAATTGACTCATTTCTTTATGTGACCGACCGCCTCGATTCGGTCTTATGTAGAAAACTGTGAAACGTTTTTTCATATATTTTTTTATGTTGGATAAAAGTAGAGACTGGTATATCATACACTGCAGTTGAAGAACACTGGGAAAGTAATTCTGCTTTAAAAGTTCATAAACTTGTTACCCCAGTTTTGAGAAAATGGTCCTGGAATGTTTTGGCACACCTACTGGAGAGCTATTCTTTGTCTACATCCATTCAGCATCGTTCACACCCTCTTAGCCTCACCCGTCTCTTTAAGGATTCACATGTGAGGCCATGTGTTAAACAGAGTGAGTAGTTTAGTAAACAACCAAAGATTAAGACTAAAAGTAGTAGCCTACAATAAGGAAAAATTCCAGGTAAAAATACACTATCTAGTCCTTCGCCTGTATCCTAATCTGATTTTGGTGCAGGTCATGTTGTTCTTCACATTACCGCCTTATCCACAGGATACAGAAGGTGTAAACTGTACAGTAAAATGGTTACTTGCGCAGTAGAAATATAAAAAACAGTGTCCAGATACAAATATTTAATAATTATTAGATGATGTTTACCTGACACACATGAAATACAATAGATGGCCATAAGCACTGCCAGACACACCTGTCTAACTTGACGGGTCAGGTAATCATCTGTCAAAGCGGAGTCTTGTTTAGCCATGTAGCTAGCTAGCTAAGCAATGAACTGGCATAATCCCAACTCATACTACTACCTATACAAACATTGTCATAGCTGTAGTATGAATCTGCAGGTAGCTAAAGCTAACAACTAGGTTCTCTGATTCAAGTAATATTACTATACAGATCATACACGTAACGTTCCATAACTAGCTAACAGTACTCTCTAACTTGCAATGAAAATGACTCTTGACAAAATTAAAAACGTATAATATCTTAAAATGTAGCTAGCCTCTTACCCGTATACATGGATGAACACTTCACGGCAAACGGGAACCATTTAACTCTGTTTTGTTTGTAGCTACATCTTGTTTGGCCAGCATTGTGTCAAGTCACTCTGGTTTACACTGACTTTGGCGTGTGCAGAAAGTAGCCCATCACTTTTTCCAACTGATCTGTCGATTTAGCAGCCGTTAAATTCAGGGCATCAATGTTGTTGAGAAAAGTAGCAACTTTTGTAGTTCTCGATGGCTAACATATCTGTGACTTGTTTCAGGAAACTAGGAGTATGTCGCACATCACTACTTCACAGGAGAGGCATTTGAATATTAACATATTTTTGATTAAAATGCGTTTTTTGGGGGCAGAAATGTCTTCTGGAACATGAACTTTCATGTGCCTTAATAACAAACTTGTATTCCATCCGTGAATACGAATAAAATGGTTAAATTACGAGCCTAGTTGGTTTAGCCATGGAAAAAGACAGGACCCGCTGTTTATGACGTGAGCTGCTTAGTATGTGTTGAAGGTCCTTTCTACCGCGCCATTTTTTAAATTATGAACTGTAACTCAGTAAAATTGTTAATTGTTGTGTTTTATATTTTTGTTCAGTATATTTAAAACCATAAAACCTTTTTTCTTTTCAAATTAGATCAACTCTGTTGGCTATACATTATATTCATAGTCTGCAACGTTGCATGGTTTTTAGTTTCACAAGTATGCACTCCATTTGGAAAGTATTCAGACTCCTTGACTTGTTCCACATTTTGTTAAATTACAACCTTATTCTAAAATGGATTATGGCATTTTCCCCCCCCTCAGTCTACACACAATACCCCATTACGACAAAGCGAAAACAGGTTTTTTGAAATTTTTGCAAATGTATAACAAATAAACATACACTACCGTTCAAAAGTTTGGGGTCACTTAGAAATGTCTTTGTTTTTGAAAGAAAAGCACTTTCTTTTGTCCATTTAAAATAACATAATTGATCATAAATACAGTGTAGACATTGTTAATGTTGTAAATGACTGTTGTAGCTGGAAACAAATGATTTTTTTATTGGAATATCTACATAGGTGTACAGAGGCCCATTATCAGCAACCATCACTCCTGTGTTCCAATGGCACGTTGTGTTAGCAAAACACCAATCTCAATGTCAACAGTGAAGGAGGCGACTCCGGGATCCTGGCCTTCTACGCAGAGTTGCAAAGAAAAAGCCATATCTCAGACTGGCCAATAAAAAGAATGGGCGAAAGAACACAGACACCGGACAGAGGAAGATTGGAAAAAAGTGTTATGGACAGACGAATCTAAGTTTGAGGTGTTCGGATCACAAAGGAACATTCGTGAGACGCAGAAAAAAATTAAAGATGCTGGAGGAGTGCTTGATGCCATCTGTCAGGCATGGTGGAGGCAATCTGATGGTCTGGGGGTGCTTTGGTGGTAAAGTGGGAGATTTGTACAGGGTAAAAGGAATCTTGAAGAAGGAAGGCTATCACTCCATTTTGCAATACCATGCCATACCCTGTGAACGGCGCTTAAGTGGAGCCAATTTCCTCCTACAACAGGACAATGACCCAAAGCACAGCTCCAAACTATGCAAGAACTATTTAGGGAAGAAGCAGTCCACTGGTATTCTGTCTATTATGGAGTGGCCAGCACAGTCACCGGATCTCAACCCTATTGAGCTGTTGTGGGAGCAGCTTGACCGTATGGTACGTAAGAAGTGCCAATCCAATTTGTGGGAGGTCCTTCAGGAAGCATGGGGTGAAATCTCTTCAGATTACCTCAACAAATTGACAACTAGAAAGCCAACGGTCTGCAAGGCTGTAATTGCTGCAAATGGAGAATTCTTTGGCGAGGAGAGGGACGGAAGCTATACTGTTACACTGGCAATACTAAAGTGCCTATAAGAACATCCAATAGTCAAAGGTATATGAAATACAAATCGTATAGAGAGAAATATTCCTATAATAACTACAACCTAAAACTTCTTACCTGGGAATATTGAAGACTCATGTTAAAAGGAACCACCAGCTTTCATATGTTCTCATGTTCTGAGCAAGGAACTTAAACGTTAGCTTTTTTACATGGCACATATTGCACTTTTACTTTCTTCTCCAACACTTTGGTTTTGCATTATTTAAACCAAATTGAACATGTTTCATTATTTATTTGAGGCTAAATTGATAGTATTTATGTATTATATTAAGTTAAAATAAGTGTTCACTCAGTATTGTTGTAATTGTCATTATTACAAATAAATGTAAAAAAAAAAATCGGCCGTTTTTAATCGGTATCGGCTTTTTTTGGTCCTCCAATAATCAGTATCGGCATCGGCGTTGAAAAATCATAATCGGTCGGCCTCTAAATGAGACTCTAAATTGAGCTCAGGTGCATCCTGTTTCCATTGATCATCCTTGATATTTCTACAACTTGATTGGAGTCCATCTGTGGTAAATTCAATTATTGGACATGATTTGGAAAGGCACAGACCTGTCTAAGGTCCCACAGTTGACAGTGCATGTCAGAGCAAAAGCCAAGCCATGAGGTCGAAAGGAATTGTCCGTAGAGCTCCGAGACAGGATTGTGTCGAGGCACAGATCTGGGGAAGGGTACCAAAAAGTGTCTGCAGCATTGAAGGTCCCCAAGAACACAGTGGCATTCTTAAATAGAAGCAGTTTTGAACCACCAAGACTTCCTAGAGCTGAGCAATCGGGGGAGAAGGGCCTTGGTCAGGGAGTTGACCAAGAACCTGATGGTCACTCTGACAGAGCTCAAGAGTTCCTCTATGGAGATGGGAGAACCTTCCAGAAGGACCTATCTCTGCAGCACTCCACCAGTCAGACCTTTATGTTAGAGTGGCCAGACGGAAGTTACTCCTCAGTAAAAGGCACATGACAGCCTGCTTGGAGTTTGCCAGAAGGCACCTAAAGACTCAGACCATGAGATCTGATGAAGCAAAGATTGAACTCTTTGGCCTGAATGCCAAGCGTCACGTCTGGAGGAAACCTGACACCATCCCTACGGTGAAGCATGGTGGTGGCAGCATCATGCTGTGTGGATGTTTTTCAGCGGCAGGGACTGGGAGACTAGTCAGCATCGATGGGAAAGATGAACGGAGCAAAGTACAGAGAGATCCTTGATGAAAACCTGCTCCAGAGCGCTCAGGACCTCAGACTGGGGCGAAGGTTCACCTTCCAACAGGACAATGACCTGAAGCACACAGCCAGACAATGCAGGAGTGGCTTCAGGACAAGTCTCTGATTGTCCTTGAGTGGCCCAGTCAGAGCCCGGACTTGAACCCGATCGAACATCTCTGGAGAGACCTGAAAATAGCTGTGCAGCTACACTCCCCATCCAACCTGACACAGCTTGAGTGGATCTGCAGATTTAGAATGGGAGAAACTCTCCAAATACAGGTGTACCAAGCTTGTAGCGTCAAACCCAAGAAGACTTGAGGCTGTAATCACTGCCAAAGGTGCTTCAACAAAGTACTGAGTAAAGGGTCTGAATACTTAAGTAAATGTAAGTTTATAATGGATAAATGTGCAAACATTTCTTAATCTGTTTTTGCTTTGTCTTGATGGTATATTGTGTCTAGAATGAGTATTTTTTTTGTTGTTATTTAATCTATTTTCGAATAAGGCTGTAATGTAACAAAATGTGGAAAAAGTCAAGGGGTCAGAATACTTTACGAATGCACTGTACATAAGTGCAACAAATGAGTGCCTATGTAGATATCATGGCTGGAGCCTGCTCAGACTGCCGAAAAGAAAGAGCCTTTCCTCTACACCTCTGGCTTCCCTGTGCTGAACCGCAGCCTGTTCCCTGGCTTCCACACCCCCATGACTAAGAGCCCCTACTCAGTTGCTGTGAAGGTAAAGTGTGCCCCTACCACCACACTCAAGCCCTGGTCTCTGCCCCCCCCCCCCCCCCCCCCCCGACCCACTAGGTGTGCTGGCTGGATCCAGAGCAGACAGCTGGGAAGGCCAAGCCTTACGTCTTCACCCAGGGCCAGGCCGTGCTCAACCGCTCCTTCTTCCCCTGCTTTGACACGCCGGCCGTCAAGAGCACCTACTCGGCCGCCGTGAAGGTGAGCCCCTGGACTGGTCTCTGAATGAGCCAATGTCCATGGGAGGATAACCACAGACATTGCTGTCTCACAATCTTTTTCTCTTTGCAGGATAATTAAGCTTCTGTGTTTTTCCTTTTTGTCATTCACATCTTTTTTTGTCTGTTATCCTGTTTAATTTTCCTTGTCATTCAACTTCATGTGCTTTGCCTGGTGTGTTGTTCACTCGTTTTTCAATACTTAAAGCACTCTGAATTATAGGTCTAGTATTAACACACATTGCTGAAAAAGCTCTTAACGTATGGTGGGAAACTCAGCTTATCCACCATTTTGACTACTTTGTCTGTATTAGTAATGGATATTGGTACCATCATCGATCATGATGACTCTGGCCCAAGACTGCCCTGTCTGCCTCCACAGGTTCCTGATGGTTTCACAGCAGTCATGAGTGCCAGTAAGGGAGAACACAGGATGGCAGACAACACGTTCCTGTTCACCATGGAACAGCCCATCCCCTCCTACCTGGTGGCCTTGGCTGTAGGAGACTTAGTCTCTGCTGAGGTGGGGCCAAGGTGAAAGAGTCTCTACGTTGCCTTTTTTAAATATTTTTTTATTGAACCTTTATGTAACTAGGCAAGTCAGTTAAGAACAAATTGTTATTTACAATGACGGCATAGGAACAGTGGGTAAACTGTCTTGTTCAGGGGCAGAACGACAGATTTTTACCATGTCAGCTCAGGGATTTGATTTAGCAACCTTTAGTTTACTAGTCCAACGCTCTAACCACTAGGCTACCTGCTGCCCCTGGAGGCCTTGGATTGGTCCCAGATCTGTTTGCGCTGTTGATTTGTTTGTGCTCAAGCCAAATATGACAATTCCAAGAGATCAGAAATAGACTGGCACCCAGGCTAGGCCTCTAAATCTTGTGACAGTTTGACAATTTGTTTTGGTCAAGTAAGGGGCGTAATTTGATAGTGTTAAGCATTCTGCTTCTAGTATAGACCTCACCTACCCTCACGGTAGGTACAAGACAATATTCCTCTCCCGTCTAAAGCATTTATTGATAACAATCTGGGCGTGTTGGTCATTGACCCGCAAAATGCATTCTCTGTGTCAGACTGAGTAGAGAGATGAGAATCAAAAAGCAGGGTGAATGTTCAACTTGAATGAAGTTTGAACTTGAATGAAAACTGCACTCGCTTCTTATGGGCCATATAATGCTGCTGAAGAATGTGCTTTGAAGAACATGCATGATAGTGTTTGCCTATGGGGTTTCAATGCTTGGTAGTAATTGTAATTCTGTATATTTTAGGACCCGAGTGTGGACAGAGCCATGCCTGCTGCAGGCAGCCAAGCAGGAGTACGACGGAGTCATCGAGGAATTTCTGGTTGTGGGGGAGAAACTATTTGGACCCTACGTCTGGGGAAGGTGAAATTCCCCAATTAACAATATGGTCCAATACTTCAGTGGTCAGTCAACAACCCTGGTTCTGAAGAGCTACAGGAATGCAGGATTTTGTTCCAGCACTGCACTAAAACACCTGACCTGACAACAGCTAATCAACACCTTGATTAGTTAAATCAGGTGTCTTAGGGCTAGGCTAGAATAAAAAACTGCACACTGTAGCTCTTTCCATGACTAGGGATGGTGACCACTGACTTTGCGCTTGCAGTGTCATTACTTATTCTGCTTATAAACATACAGCTACATAATCGGTTCGTCCCCTCAGGTATGACGTGCTGTTCATGCCACCGTCATTCCCCTTCGGGGGCATGGAGAACCCCTGCCTAACTTTCGTCACCCCCTGCCTCCTGGCCGGAGACCGCTCACTGGCTGACGTCATTGTGCACGAGATCTGCCACAGCTGGTTCGGTAATCTGGTAACCAATGCCAACTGGGGTGACTTCTGGCTCAACGAGGGCTTCACCATGTATGCCCAGCGCCGGGTGTGCAGGGAGATCTACGGTAAGAGACTGTCAATCAATCAAATGGATTTTATAAAGCCCTTTCTACATCAGCATAGTACATCACTTTGCCACAGTTTGTCTACTGTAGACCAGGGCTCTCCAACCATGTTCCTGGAGAGCTACTGTCCAGTTGGTTTCACTCCAACCTTTAATCAAGTTCCCATAATTCTAATCATTATCTGGTTTATTAGCTGAATCAGGTTAGTTACAACTGAGGTTGGAGTGAACCTACAGGAAGGTAGCTCTCCAGAAATAGGATTGGCGAGCCCTGCTGTAGCATTGTATGATGGGCTCATCCTCAAGTCCCACAACTCTTTCCATTTGAAAGTAAACAGTTGTTGTCTACACAGCTATTTGTGCCCACCTGGCTGTCTTATCACTATCAAAGCCCTGATGTCTGTTGTGTTGTTATTTGCAGGAGAGGCCATCACTAGTCTGGAGGCAGCGACTGGGAGGGCTTTACTCAGACAGCACATGGATAACACCGGAGAGGACCACCCTCTCAATAAACTGCGTGTGAAGATCAAACCAGGTCAGACTGCTTACATTTACCCTTGACCTCTAAGGCTAAAGCCAAGACCAATTCCATTAGTAACCCAGTGGTCTTAGTTTAATTAGTAGTTAATCCGACTGAGATTTGCCTATGGAGCTGCAGACCCAATAGAACTGATACACTTGATCATGACTGCTCAAGTTAAAGCAAAACATTTTATTTTCTTCCCATCCTTCAGGTGTTGACCCTGATGACACTTACAATGAGACGCCTTATGAGAAGGGCTTCTGTTTCGTCTCTTACCTGGCCCACCTGGCTGGAGACCAGAGTCACTTTGATGCCTTCCTCAAGGTTGGTGTTGCTTCTCATTCTACAGTGCCTTCAGAAAGTATTCATACCATTGACTTATTCCACATTTTGTTGTTACAGCCTGAATTAAAAATGTATTAAATATATAATTTTAATGACAAAGTGAAAACATGTTTTTTGAAATGTTTGAACATTTGTTGAAAATGTAAATACAGAAATATCTATTCACACCGCTTTGCTCTGACACTCCAAATTGAGCTCCGGTGCATCCAATTTCCTTTGATCATCCTTGAGATGTCACTACAACTTGATTGGAGTCCACCTGTAGACAATTCAGTTGTTTGGACATGATTTAAAAAGAAACACACCTGTCTATATAAGCAGTGGTAGAAAAGTACTCATTTGTCATACTTGAGTAAAAGTAAAGATACCTTAATAGAAAATGACTCAAGTGAAAGTCACCCAGTAAAATACTACTTGAGTAAAAGTCTAAAAGTATTTGGTTTTAAATATACTTAAGTATCAAAAGTAAATGGAATTGCTAAAATATTCTTCAGTATCAAAAGTAATTGGACTATTTTCCTGTCAAAATGTAACTAGTACTTTTGGGTGTTACGGAAAATGTATGGAATATAATGTATATCATTTTGTTTTGGAATGTAGTGAAGTAAAAGTTGGCAAAAATATGAATAGTACAACAAAAAACGACTTAAGTAGTACTTTTAAAGTATTTTTACTTAAGTACTTTACACCACTGTATATAAGGTTTTACGGTTCAAAGTGCATGTCAGAGCAGAAACTATACCATGAATAACAAGGACCAGTCTGTAGCTCTCCGAGATGTGATGAGGCATATATCTGGGGAAGGGTATAAAACTATTTCTAGAGTGTTGAACATTTCCAAGAGCACAGTGCTCACCATCATTGGAAAATTGAAAAAATATGGAACTACCCAGACTCTGCTTAGAGCTGGCCGTCTGACCAAACTAAGGAACCGGGCAAGAAGGTCCTTGGTCAGGGTGGTGACCAAGAACCCAATGACCACTCTGACAGAAGTACAGAGTTCCTTGGCTGAGATAGGAGAACCTGCCAGAAGGACAACAGTCTCTACAGCACTTCACCAATCTGGGCTTTATGGGAGAGTGGCCAGATGGAAGCCACTCCTGAAAAAAAGGCACATGATAGCACGCTTGGAGTTTGCAAAAAGACACGTGAATAAATTCAAATATTCTGTGGTCTGATGAATTTTTTAAAAACTACTTGGCCTGAATGCAAAGCGCTATGTCTGGCGAAAACCGGGCACAGCTAATCACCCGTCTAACACCATCCCTACTATGAAGCATATGGGTGGTAGCATCATACTCTGGGGATGTTTTTCAGTGTCAGGGACTGGGAGACTGGTAAGGATAAAGGGAACAATAAATGGAGCCAAATACTGCCAAATCCTTGATGAGGACCTGCTTCGGAGTGCAAACGACCTTAGACTAGAGTGAAAATGTTACATTCCAACAGGAGAATGACCCCAAGGATATAGCCAAAGCAATGCTGGAATGGCTTCAGAAAAATAATGTGAAAGTCCTTGAGTGGCCAAAGCCCAGACATGAAACCCATTGAAAGACTGCTAGGCGTGAATACTTACAGTACCAGTCAAAAGTTTGGACACCTACTCATTCCAGGGTTTTTCTTCTATTTTTACTATTTTCTACATTGTAGAATAATAGTGAAGACATCAAATATGTGCATATGTGGGAACTCCTTCAAGACTGCTGGAAAAGCATTCCAGGTGAAGATGGTTGAGAGAATGCCAAGAGTGTGCAAAGCTGTCATCAAGGCAAAGGGTGGCTAATTTGAATGATCTCTTTTTTGGTCTTTGCTATTATTGTACAATGTAGAAAATAGTAAAACTAAAGAATGTCATTCCAGATTATGTGTGTCAACTTTTGACTGGTTCTGTACGTACATACATACATACATACATACATACATACATACATACATACATACATACATACATACATACATACATACATACATACATACATACATACATACATACATACATTCTGACATGTGGGTGTTTCTTCTCAGGCCTACGTTGACAAATTCAAGTTCTGCAGTGTTATGGCAGAGGATGCTCTGGAGTTCTTCCTGGACTATTTCCCTGACCTGAAGAAGAAAGGAGTAGACATGATTAAGGGTAAAAGACAGTGTAGTTGCTTTTAGAGTGTTAGATTGGCCTTTGAGGCTCGTAGTTGCTTTTTAGAATGAGTATTTAAGCTTGTAACAGTAAACTGACCTCTCTCCTTGTGGTCTCTTTGCTAGGTCTGGAATTTGATAGCTGGCTCAATGTGCCCGGTTGGCCTCCCTATCTCCCTGACCTGTCGGCTGGCAAGAGCCTGATGGAGCCTGCTGAGCAGCTGTCAGAGCTGTGGGCTGCCGAGGTCCTGGATATGGCCAGCATCAAGAAGACCAACATCCAGGCCTGGAAGACTAACCAGGCTGTCTACTTCTTGGAAAAGATCATAGAGAAGTCCCCACTGCCTAGAGGTAGGACACGATGGTAACAACACTTCTGTACTGATACCCTTAGCACAATCGTTCTGAAGATGCATGTGATTCACCCCAATTCCTCAGTGTGTGGATCTCTATTCTTTATATCATTACTTTACTTTTTGTAACTTGCACCTGCACGTCTGGATGTGCGTACACTACTTTTGAAATGAGTCACACCAATGATGTACCATCCCTCCGACTTTGATAAGGTAATATGGAGAAACTGGAGGAGCAGTACCCTCACATCGTGACATCAAACAACGCTGAGCTACGACTGCGCTGGGCCCAGATCGTCGCCAAGAATCATCACCAGCCAGGATATCAACATGTGCGCAGCTTCCTCAGCTGCCAGGTCAGAAAAACAAATGTTTGATCCTCAACTATCAATTATAGGGCCTCTCGAGTGGCGCAGCTGTCTAAGGCACTGCATCGCAGTACTCGAGGCGTCACTACAGACTCTGGTTCGATCCCAGGCTGTGTCACAGCCAGCCGTGACCGGGAGACCTATTAGGCGGCGCACAATTAGCCCAGTGTCGTCCGGGTTAGGGGAGGGTTTGGCCGGCCCGGGATGTCCTTGTCCCATCGCGCTCTAGTGACTCCTTGTGGCGGGCTGGGCGCCTGCAAGCTGACTTGGTCGGCAGTTGTACGGTGTTCCCTCTGACACATTGGTGCAGCTGGCTTCCGGGTTAAGCGAGCAGTGTGTCAAGAAGCAGTGCGGCTTGGCAGGGTCGTGTTTCGGAGGACACATGGCTCTCGACCTTCGCCCTTCCCGAGTCCATACAGGAGTTGCAGCGATGGGACAAGACTAACTAGCAATTGGGGAGAAGAATGGGTAAAAGTACAAAATAATAATAAAAACCATAAATGATAGTATTTGTCAGGCACATTTTTTTTAGGCTAGTTTGTTTTATTGGGGTAAATATTATATATTTATGTGTGTGATATACCATATGTGTATTTTTATAGTGTCCGTTTAAAGTTAAATTAGTATTTTTCAGGTGTCTAAAACAATCATGTAAATAGTAGTATCTTAGCATATTCAATTGTATCTTGCTCCCAGGGGAAACAGAAGTACACACTGCCTGTGTACCGTGCACTGTGGAATGGATCAGAGGAGACCAGGGCTTTGGCCACAGAGATCTTCAGTGCCACCTCCCATCAGCTCCATGTCAACGTCCGCAACTACGTCAAGAAGATCCTTGCCTGAGCGCCATCATAGGAGCTGAACATGAGATCCAGAGTCTAGTCTCACTGACCCTGGCCTAGAGATATATAATAGAGAAGTAGTAGTCTTACCCAGTACTTTCAGATGGCCTCCTTTATTTAAATGTACTGTACCAGGTTAGATTGAGATGCCAATATCATCTAGCTTGGTCAGTGATTACAAAGGAAAAGAGACCAATTTACATCTTTCACGGTTCATTTTTGGTATTTACGCAGGCCAGCCTTAAAGGCTCTGCTGTGGGTATGTCTTACTTGAAGTACTTACTAATTAAGTAGTATTGGTTAAAAAAAAAAATATATTAATAAAATAAAAATGATGGGAAAATAAGTAGGTATTACTTTGTTATATTGAGTATGTAAACCATTGATTGTGCTTTTTTTTCACCCAAACTAAGTTGTATTTTAAATGTTCCAAACAGTAAAAGTACATTCTTTTGAAGTAAATCTAGTAGTTGGTTTTCAAGATTCAATGCATCTTCTTGATTTCATTGCATATGCAATCCACAGCATACTTTATTTTACTACCTTTTATGGCAGAATATTTCATTTCACTTGAGAACAAAGCTGATGTATACTCCTTGCAGTAGTATCATAATCGTGCTGCTGTAAAATTGGGTTGGTTTTCTTCTTCTCTCCAACGGAAGTTGGACAAATTTGGTGTAACCGCTAAATACGCCCTCCCATCAACTCAATTCTTTGGGTGTGCCTTCTCTGATAAATTATAGCTAGCTAAGTACATCTTCGCTACAACAATATAACCTTGCTCTGGGGAATTCAGAATCGCCATGAAGTACGCATTGGTAAGAATATCCTGTCGGTTAAATAAATTCTTTCCAGTGTTGCTTGTCTGCGTACAGTCGCTACTTTAGCCAGTTACGGTGCCAAGCAGCGCCTGATAGCCAGTCATAAGGTTGCTTGCTACCTAACTAGTAAGTTAACTAGTCAGCTAGTTTGCGGTACTTTGTTAAACAGAGAGTGGGAACAAAGCACTGCAGCTGTCAGATAATTTATATTCCCTGAACTGGTCAAATTAAACGCACAGAATTTAAAGATTTAGCGCTGACATTGAACTGATTAAAATATAACTAACTAGTGACTCATGTTGTAAACTTGTGCAAGTGACTCATCTTGCCTAGCTGCCAGCCAAGCAACCAACTGCTGGAATATCTGTCACAGCAGCCTCTGCCGCAAGCAATGCTTTTTTTTTACTTTAGAGAATTCCAGATAGCATCATAGTTGTAAACTTTTGTCTGACATTGGTTGTAATTTAAAAAGCAACTACACTGTCAGTATACAAGCTACTGACAAATGTCATCAGGAAGACTGCTATTTTGTTCATTCTGAGACAATGCCTGACAAAGTGCCTTTTAACATTTTTTACTTATAATCGCAGAACATTTGCAGAATGAAAACAGTTTTACAGTGCCTTAAGTCTTCACACATCTTGACTAATTACACATTTTGTTGTGTTACAACCTGCATTTAAAATGGGGGGGGGGGGGGGGGGGAATTAGATTTTTGGTCACTGGCCTACACACAATACCCCATCATGTCAAAGTGCAATTATGTTTACTTGAAATTTTTACACATTCATAAAAAAAATGAAAGTCAGTAAGTATTCAACCAATTTGTTATGACAAGCTTAAATACATTCAGGAGTAAAAATCACAAGTTGCATGGACTTAGTGTGCAATTATAGTGTTTAACATGCTTTTTGAATGACAAGATCTCTGTACCTCACATTACAAACACTGATTCAACCACAAAGACCAGGGAGGTTTTCCAATGCCTTGCAAAGAAGGGCAACTATTGGTAGATGGGTACAAATTAAATGAATAGATAATGAATATCCCTTTGAGCATGGTGAAGTTATTCATTACGCTTTGGATGGTGTATCAATACACCCAGTTTCCACAACGATACAGGCGTCCACCCCATTAAGTTGCTGGAGAGGAAGGAAACCGCTCAGGGATTTCACCATGAGGCCAATGGTGACGTTTTAAAATAGTTACGGAGTTGATTGGCTGTGATAGGAGAACTGAGGATGGGTCAGCAACATTGTCGTTACTCTACAATACTAACCTGAATGGCAGAGGGAAAATAAGGAAGCCTGTACAGAATGCATCCTGTTTGCAATAAGGCACTGAAGTAGAACTGCAAAGTAATGTGGCAAGAAATGAACTCTATGTCCTGAATACAAAGAATTATGTTTGAAGCAAATCCAACACATCACTCAGTACCACTCTTCATACTTTTAAGCATGGTGGTGGCTGCATCATGTTATGGGTATGCTTGTCATTGGCAAGGAATGGGGAATTGAAAATAGAAATAAATGTAATAGATCTAAGCACAGGCAAAATCCTAGAGGAAAAACTGTTTGTCTGCTTTCCAACAGACACTGGGAGACAAATTCACTTTTCAGCAGGACAATAATCTAAAGCACAAGGCCAAATATACAATGGAGTTGCTTACCAAGACGACATAGAATGTTCCTGAGTCTAGTTACAGTTTTGACTTGAATCAGCTTGAAAATCTATGGCATGACTTGAAAATGGCTGTCTAGCAATGATTAACAACCAACTTGACAGAGTTTGGAGAAGAAATTTTAGGCTCTTAGAGACTTACCCAGAAAGACTCACAGCTTTAATCGCTGCCAAAGGGGATTCTAACATGTATTGACTCAAGGGGTTGAATACTTGTCTAATCAAGATATAGTGTTTTATTTGACATTACATAGTATGTTGTGTAGATCGTTGACAAAAAATGACAAATCCATTTTAGTCCCACTTTGTGTAACAACAAAATGTGGAAAAAGTCAAGAGTTCAGAATACTTTGAAGGATTGATGATTGTTATTATTATACCACTAAACCTTCTTTCTCTCTTGTATATAGTCCACGACAGTAGCTGTGACTGCTGGGGTGGTATTGCTGTCCACTGTGGGCATAATTGTAGCCCGCTATCTAGGCAAGAAGAAGAAGCCTCCAGTCACCTTGCTTGACCCTACTCAAAAATACCAGCTAACACTCATCGATAAAGAGGTACTGTGGGCTATTGAAACAGATACTCAGTAGCAAATGAATTATACATTTTTGGCCTGTGCCTAATTCATATATGTACTTCATGGAAATAATTTTTGTCTTAACATTTTACCGAATGTTGGTAGTAGTTGTTGATGCATTGCGTTGTGACAAAACCAATGTACACTACATGACCAAAAGTATGTGGACATCTGCTCGTTGAACATCTCATTCCAAAATCATGGGCGTCAATATGGAGTTGGTCCCACCTTTTCTGCTATAACAGCCTCCACTCATCTGGGAAGGCTTTCCACTAGATGTTGGAATATTGCTGCGGGGACTTGCTTCCATTCAGCCACAAGATAATTAGTGAGGTCGGGCATTGATGTTGGGCGATTAGGCCTGGCTCGCAGTTGGCTTTCCAATTCATCCCAAAAGTGTTTGATGGGGTTGAGGTCAGGGCTCTGTGCAGGCCAGTCAAGTTCTTCCACACCGACCTCGACAAAGCATTTCTGTATGGACCTAGCTTTGTGTACGGGAGCATTGTCATGCTGAACAGGAAAAGGCCTTCCCCAAACTGTTGCCACAAAGTTGGAAGCACAGAACCGTCTAGAATGTCATTGTATGCTGTAGCGTTAAGATTTCCCTTCACTGGACCTATTCCTCCTCCACCAAACTTTACAGTTGGCATTGGGGCAGGTAGTGATCTCCTGGCAATCTGCCAAACCCAGATTTGTCTGTCGGATTGCCAGATGGTGAAGCGTGATGAATCAATCCAAAGAACGCGTTTCCACTGCTCCGGAGTCCAATGGTGGCGAGCTTTACACCACTCCAGCTGACGCTTGGCATTGCGCATGGTGATCTTCGTGGCCGTTGTTGCTCATAGACGTTTCCACTTCACAATAACAGCACTTCCAGTTGACCAGGTCAGCTGTAGCAGGGTTGAAATTTGACGAACTGACTTGTTGGTAAGGTGGCATCGTATGACGTTGCCACCTTGAAAGTCACTGAACTCTTCAGTAAGGCCATTCCACTGCAAATGTTTGTCTATGGAGATCACATGGCTGTGTGATCAATGTTTATACACCTCTCAGCAACAGATGTGACTGAAATAGCCAAATCCACTAATTTAAAGGTGTGTCCACATACTTTTGTATATACAGTTGAAGTCAGAAGTTTACATAGACTTAGGTTGGAATCATTAAAACTCATTTTTCAACCACTCCACAAATTTCGTGTTAACAAACTATAGTTTTGGCAAGTCGGTTAGGATGTCTACTTTGTGCATTTTCCAACAATTGTTTACAGACACATTTTTTCACTTATAATTCACTGTATCACAATTCCAGTAGGTCAGAAGTTTACATACACTGAGTTGACTGTGCCTTTAAACAGCTTGGAAAAGTCCAGAAAATGAGGTCATGGCTTTAGAAGCTTCTGATAGGCTAATTGACATCATTTGAGTCAATTGGAGGTGTACCTGTGGATGTATTTCAAGGCCTACCTTCAAACTCAGTGCATCTTTGCTTGACATCATGGGAAAATCAAAAGAAATCAGCCAAGACCTTAGAAAAAAAATTGTGGTCCTCCAGAAGTCTGGTTCATCCTTGGGAGCAATTTCCAAATGCCTGAAGGTACCACGTTCATCTATACAAACAATAGTACTCAAGTATAAACACCATGGGACCACGCAGCCGTCATAACGCTCAGGAAGGAGACGCGTTCTGTCTCCTAGAGATGAACTTACTTTGGTTCGAAAAGTGCAAATCAATCCCAGAACAACAGCAAAGGACCTTGTGAAGATGCTGGAGGAAACGGGTACAAAAGTATTTATATCCACAGTAAAACTAGTCCTATATCGACATAACCTGAACGGCCGCTCAGCAAGGAAGAAGCCACTGCTCCAAAACCGCCATTAAAAAAGACAGACTATGCTTTGCAACTGCACATGTGGACAAAGATTGTACTTTTTGGAGAAATGTCCTATGGTCTGATGAAACAAAAATAGAACTGTTTGGCAATAATGACCATTGTTACGTTTGGAGGAAAAGGGGACGCTTGCAAGCCGAAGAACACCGTCCCAACTGTGAAGTGTGGGGGTGCTTTGCTGCAGGAGTGACTGGTGCACTTCACAAAATAGATGGCATCATGTGGAAGGAAAATTATGTGGATATATTGAAGCAACATCTCAAGACGTTAGTCAGGATGTTAAAGCTTGGTCGCAAATGGGTCTTCCAAATGGACAATGACCCCAAGCATACTTCCGAAGTTGTGGCAAAATGGCTTAAGGGCAACAAAGTCAAGGTATTGGAGTGGCCATCACAAAGCCCTGACCTCAATCCTATAGAAAATTTGTGGGCAGAAGTGTGTGTGTGTGTGAGCAAGGAGGCCTGCAAACCTGACTCAGTTACACCAGCACTGTCAGGAGGAATGGGCCAAAATTCACCCAACTTATTGTGGAAGGCTACCCAAAACGTTTGACCCAAATTAAACAATTTAAAGGCAATGCTACCAAACACTAATTGAGTGTATGTAAACTTCTGACCCACTGGGAATGTGATGCAAGAAATAACAGCTGAAATAAATAATTCTCTCTACTCTTATTCTTACATTTCACATTCTTAAAATGAAGTTGTGATCCTAACTGACCTAAGACAGCAAATTTTTACTATGATTAAATGTCAGGAATTGTGAAACTGAGTTTAAATGTATTTGGCTAAGGTGTATGTAAACTTCCGACTTCAACTGTATAGTGAATGCATGGCTCTATGGCCTCTCTTCATAGGTGATCAACCATGATACTCGCAGGTTTCGCTTTCGACTTCCCTCAACAGAACATATCCTGGGACTCCCTGTCGGTAAGTCTTCACTTGCACATTGTTCTTTCTGGGTTTTGTCAAGTGACATTTTGATCATTGATTATTATTTTGTATAATTCAGCTCCATTAATCTAAATAGTCCTTTGTCTCACCTGCATAATAACTAGACTCGCAACGTAATACTTGATTTGCGTTCCTGGAATGTTCTCTACTGTATGAGTCATTTAGCAGAACAATCAGAGGATGAAGCCACACCCAATGACCCTAACGTTATTTTAAGTCAGTGTTGACTTTGTTTCTAACCACCTTATTTGTTTCTTCTAGGGAATCATGTATACCTCTCTGCCCGTATTGACGGCAGCCTGGTAGTCAGACCATACACACCTGTGTCCAGCGACGACGACAAAGGATATGTTGATCTGGTTGTGAAGGTATGTATGGCTTGTCCAAGCAGTCCTATATCATATTCTGAATATGAACACACTAGTACTATTAAACCTGGGTCTGTATGTATCAAGCATCTCGGAGTAGTAGTGCTGATCTCGGATCAGGTTCCCTTTGTCCATGTAATCTTATTATTTGTGATCTAAAATAAAAAAAATGGATCCCTAAATCAGCACTCATATTATGAGAAGCTTGATACATACGGACCCTGATCTGCAAAGTGTATTTCATGGATAAAATTTCTCCCCAGATCTACTTCAGGAATGTGCACGTCAAGTTTCCTGATGGGGGGAAGATGTCCCAATACCTGGAGAGTTTGCAGCTGGGGGACGTGGTAGACTTCAGAGGACCAGGAGGCCTGCTAGAGTACAAAGGACATGGTACGGCCAGTCTGCTGCCTGGCACACCCTCCCTCTGATATTTACAAAAATGATGTGTCCCAAATGGTACCCTATTTCCTATATAGTGCATTACTTTTTACCAGGGCCCATAAGAATCGGGTGCCATTTGGGACACACCCATAGTCTCCAATGGAATGGGTGTTTTAGCTTTGTGTGCTTAAGTGGGGTGTGGCTGGCTGAGACTGATCATGTGTGTACATACTTGTTTTCAACCTTAAGTCTACTGAATAAGTCAACAGTACTTGTGTTATGTGGAACATCTCCAAGTAATCACATTTTGCAACTTTCATGCCCCAAAGGCTCCAGAAAAGCACTGCCTAAAGAATATAATTGTACTGTATTGCCACTGAAATGTATTCTCCCAGTATTATTAGATGATAATGGACACACCCAACAACTGTCTTCCATTTTGGACAAGATAGCTCCCCAAGCACACACTGGAAAAGGAAAGTGATACTTGTGTTGGCTTAGTTGTTGTCTCATCGCTTTCTCCCCTTAAATTCAACAGGGCAGTTTGCAGTTCAGACAGACAAAAAGTCTACTGCTGAGATAAAAGTTGCCAGTACTGTGGGTCTGATAGCTGGAGGAACAGGTGAATCTTCCCTTTGCAACCCTGACCTCTGAACTTAAGCACTTAAATGTTGTCTAAGCACAGGTAAATGTAGTGCTTTTAGTTCCTGGTGCTGAACTCCCTTCCCTGTCTGTAGGCATCACCCCTATGCTACAGCTGGTGCGCGCAATCATGAAGGACCCCAGTGACAGCACCACCTGCAGCCTGCTGTATGCCAACCAGGTGTGTGGCCACAGCTCACACTGGTCTCTCCTAAAAGAGACTTTTAATATCATCTCTATAAATAAAGGATAGATAAATGCTTATTACTAGCATCACTGTGGATGTAGCTCATAACTCTCAACCTAAGCAAGCCTAACACTGAACCAGACACCTTTGTTAACTGTGTGTGTGTGTATATGTGTTCAGACTGAGAAGGACATCCTGCTGAGGGATGAGCTGGAGGAGGTCCAAGTCAGACACCCAGACCGCTTCAAGCTGTGGTTTACAGTGGACAGGGCACCCGAGGGTATGTGGCTTATAGCTTTTTCTTGTGTTGCTCATGTGTTGGCATCCCAGATTTTAGAAGTCTAAACAAAATGTGTATTATCGTTTTGAATTAGTATTCATTGTGTATATTATGTCAAAATAGCTTTTCAGATTGTTGAAAAGCTAAACCTAGCTGTCTCACTGCACAGACATGTAATGTTACCTTAGAGACTATTTGCACCAGAGAGACTCCAGTATATGCACCTTATAAATTATTTGCACTGACTACCCTACAAATCCAACCCTTACAGACACACAAGCACTCACACACACACACACACACTCAGAACTCATATACACACATTCAACGCTGCTGTTCTAATATATACTATTGATTCCAATAACCACTATATTACTAAATAGTATAAATACAGTCCATTTTTACTATGCATACTAACCTCTTCTACTACTTATTATGTTTGACTTGACTCTTCATTGTTATTATCGGTTAATGTACTGCATTGTTGAGGGAGCTAGCACATAAGCCTTTCACTGCACCTTTCGCTGCAAGTAGCCTAGTGGTTAGTGTTGGGCCAGTAACTGAAAGGTTGCTGGATCGAATCCCCGAGCTGACAAGGTAAAAGTCTGTCATTCTGCCCCTGAACAAGGCAGTTAACCCGCTGTTCCCCGGTAGGCCATCATTGTAAATAAGAATTTGTTCTTAACTGACTTGCCTAGTTAAATAAAGGTTACATTTAAAATGTACAAAAAGAACTGCTGTAGACTGTGTATGTGACAAATACATTTTATTTTATTTGAATCCTTATGCATACCGGTACTTGTTTTGCGATCCCATGAAAGATTGAATAAGATCCATTTGTGTGGCTCAGGCTGGGAGTACAGTGAGGGCTTCATCAACGCGGACATGATCCAGGAGCACCTGCCTGCCCCCAGTGACGACACCTTGGTGCTCATGTGCGGTCCGCCCCCCATGATCCAGTTTGCCTGCAACCCTAACCTGGACAAGTTGGGCTACCGGCAGAGTCAACGCTTTGCCTACTAGTCTCCAGCCTAGGGACTCTCCTCCCAGCCACCCCCGGCCTGGGCATTCTCAATTCAACAAGGACATCAATTCAGTGCTAGACTTGAGCTGGAACTACTGCTTGAGAACCAGCATCTCTTTATAGAATATTGGGTTAAAAATATTGCAGAGTTCCGGGACCTAAATATAAACAATACCGGCACCCAAAATGAGTAACGTCTCCTATTTCAGTCCACTAAAAGCACTGCATCAGTCTACTGCCAAAAGCCCCATATGATAAGTACAGACATGGCCTCTTATATATCAGGTTGATCATTAAATGCTCACTTGCAACCAAAGTCCTACCTTTGTATTATTGGCCTCCACTAAGCTCTGCCTCCATCCCCTGCTGATAGCTACAATTGATTGGGCCCTGTGTATTTTTAGGTGAGCTGTTGAGGCTTTGATTTATTATTGATGTTCTTACCCTTGTGCGTTCTTCCTAAGAACAGGACAGAGAGAACAGAACCTAAAGATAAAGCCACATACTGAACTGAATTACGCCCAGGGGTGCAGTGCTGAATATGAGAAAGCCGCCCAGGCAATATTGCTTTAAATGCACACGTGACAAATTATACACGCTTAAGTATTTCAGCTTCTGCAGAGATGCATTATACTGTATTTTGGCATCTGCTTTGAGTGTTACAAATATATACAGTGCCCTCTGTATTTACTGGGATGTTGACAATTTTGTTGTTTTGGTTCTGTACTCCAGCACTTTGAATTTGAAATGATACAATGACTATGAGGTTAAAGTGCAGACTGTCAGCTTTAATTTGACTTTTGGCACTTTTTGTACATCGTCCTCTCATTTTAGGGGACCAAAAGTATTGGGACAAATTCACTTATGTGTATGAAAGTAGTCAAACGTTTAGTATTTTGTCCAATATTCATAGCAATCAATGATTAAATTAAGATTGTGACACTACACACGTGTTGGAGGCATTTGCTGTTTGTTTTGGTTGTGTTTCAGATTGTTTTATGCCCACTAGAAATGAATGGTAAATAATGTATTGTGTCATTTTGTTGTCTCTTTTTTTGTAAATAAGAATATGTTTCTAAACACGTCTACGTTAATGTGGATGCTACCATGATTATGGATAGTCTAGAATGAATCGTAAATAATGATGAGTAAGAAAGTTAGACCCACAGATATCATAGCCCCCCAATGCTAACCTCCCCTGTTATTGGAATAGAGAGAGGTTAGCATGTTTTGGGGGGGTAAGATATTTGTATGTCTGTAATTTTCTCACGCATCATTGTTCAAGATTCATTCAAGACTATCGGTAATCATGGTAGGTTTCCCATTAGCAAATGTGGAAGTGTTCAGTGAGATTGAGTGAGCATAATTATTAAAGGCGCTTTTTGTATGCTTGTGGCAATTGTTTGATATATTTTACTTTAAGAGTTTTATCTGCAATGCACTACTACACTCGTAAAATGTATTATGTGTTTATGAAGAGAGAAAAACGAACATTTCTGGCAGCATTTCAAATTGCTTCCACTCAGACATGATCCATCCTGTTCTGTTTACGCATTAGGCTGATCGATTCCTTAGATATTATCCCTGGTTGCAAAAAAAGAGTATTGAGGAGGAAAATAATCATTTGTACACCTTCAGTTTGCTGGAACAATGCAGCTCTGGTTGTGGTAGTTGAATGTTGTCGCAACGAGGAGTCATCTGCATTTGAGCAGACGATGTAGTCTGGTCCAAATGCTGGGACAGTGGGAGTTGGAAATGTTCTTCTAATTCCACTGTTGACAGGGATTAGGGATAACTGAGGATTGGTGATGCTGAATGGCAGTTTGTTTGGGTGTAGGAGTAGCTCTATATCCACATGGATGCTAGATGAGGATATATATTTTTTTTAGTAAGCTTTTCTTGTGCTGCTAAATATGTGGCGTAGGCAGCTCCGGGCTGAATACAACTTTTAACATTGTAAAGTACAAGTAACTTTCATGTGGGTTCGTGCAGGCACTATTATGGAGGTAATGCGATTCCACTGAATCATTAATAGCAGAAGCACGTGCATGACCTGGGAATAGAACATTACTATTTTTAGCCTATGTTGATTTGATATCATTCATAGGGGGTTAAACCTAAAACATTTTAACCGTAGTATAATTGTAATTTTAACCACTAGATGGAGACGCAGCGTCATTGTTTATGAGACCCAGTTAAACGTAAACCAGTTGCTTGGCATTAATGTAACTTGTAATTTTCATTCGTCGTGCTTCGTGACTGTTCGGAGGTTCGGCTTGTTTTTGTAAGAATCCGGAAGAGATCAGGGTCACGTTTCCTTTGCTGTCTGGACTATTAGGTACGTCTGTTGAATGAACAAGTAAACGTTAACTAGCTAGCTACAACAACGAACAATATTATTGCAGATTCAGTAATTGCAATAGTCAGGGTGTTTGGTATTGGTTCGATACAGCCAGATGTGCCCAGCTTTCTTTGAATATGCGAACGCTAACTTGCTAGTCCCACTAACCTGCTAGTGCTAGGCAGTT
Source organism: Salmo trutta (assembly GCF_901001165.1). Lineage (NCBI taxonomy): Eukaryota > Metazoa > Chordata > Actinopteri > Salmoniformes > Salmonidae > Salmo > Salmo trutta. The sequence goes on along the minus strand of NC_042970.1, from coordinate 37,531,616 downwards.
AGCTAGCGATTTCTAGCAGCTAGCGTGCCTTAGTTTCGGGCTCAAACTATAATTTACCAGTGTACGTCAGCCAAATAATAATAATAAAGGAGTTTGGGGGGTGTCAAGTCGTTATCTTGCTATTTAATTCTATGTTTCTTCTGATACTATTGTGTTGATGTTTTGTTCAAAGCTAGCCAACCAGCTGACTGTCTTGCCAGTTGTGTTTGTTAGCGGCTAGCTAGCAAGCTAATGTTAGGTAACCAACTACCCTTCCGTCTGACTACCAAGAGCAATTTTGGTCTTGCCATTTTAGCCGAGTAACACATCGTCTAAACTGTTATGAGATGCTGATTTGAGTTAATATTTCACGACTGTATAACTGAGCATGATATAAGACGTTCATGGTGTTAAAATGTTTAAGTAATACTAGAAGATGCACACTCGGTGCGGAATGCAAGAGCAGGCGAGGACAATCTCCCTGTGGGAAATATAGACCTACCAAAAATCCACATCAGGTGCTATTGTCACAGGTGAAGTTAGTTGTAATTTGAAATCGAGTTGTTTCAGTGAAAAACTACAGTAACTGGCTAGGTAATGTATTTATTTGGCTAATTTAATTGATTTATTGAGTCCTCAGTACTGGCCAACTGAGAACTGAAAGTGCCAGGCTTAAGCAGGATACACGGGCAGAGGACAGGTCATCAGGCGGTCTCCCTATGTCAGGCCGAAATGGGTCTGCGAGCGATGCAGACTGTCGGATCTCGGAGGACTGCCGGTCCCCGGATGTAGAGCTGATGGAGTTGGGACCCCTGCTGGAGGAGGCGGGCCGGCAGGCAGCGGGGAAAGGCATGATGTCGGAGGTGAGAGTGGGGGGAGAGTGGGGGAGACAAAAGTTTTCTTTCCAAATGGCACCCTATTCTCTACACGGTGCTCTAATATTGATCTGTTTCCTATGTACTATATATGGAATAGGGGGTAATTTGGTATGAAACCTGACTCAACTGCTGTATTAACTCATGTATTTTCTAAAGCGGAGCTCAGAATCTTCTAAATCAACATTTTGAAAGATTGAGGTCGTCTGCAAACACAAGTTTCTAGTGAAACCATCAGTGTATTCAGAGAGGTGAAAGTTCAGAATGTTGCAGAACTCCCTATTGGCCAATTCTACATGGCAGACACATTGGTTTGTTATACACAATGCATTTATCTGAATGTTCTGAAGCGTTGCAACCACCTGATTAGACCCCAGTTGAAGACAAAACAAATGTAGGTTGAAGTCATTGGGCAATAGAGCTCAGCTTGGTGGGGTCACACCTAAGTATTGGTTAGGGAAATGTAGACCAAAGCCAACTGGGATTAATTCCCATGTGTTCACTATTATCTTGCCCTACTCACCTAACTAAATCACCTTCCACTTTCTCTCTGCAGGGGGCCTCAGTTCTGCCTGATGATGATGACGACGAAGAGGTGGAAGAGGTCCTGACGCTGCCCCTCCAGGCTCACCACGCCATGGAGAAGATGGAGGAGTTTGTGCACAAAGTAGGCATCATTGGGCTGTTCCAGAAGCCAGGATCATTAAGTTAGCCAGCTAACTTTCATAACCAGACAAATATATATCTCTTGGTTTTCTGATTCATTTAGAAAGCTAAACTTGAATATGGGTTGTAGGTTGTTGAGTCAATTATACCATGCCCATTTCAAGTCTATATTTCTTAAAAAGATGAAGTTATTTCAGAAATTCTGGTACAGTTACCTGGCTAACTCATTGATCCTGCTTTCTGGAACAGCCCCCATGGCTGCTCTGTCTTAAGTTCATACAGAGGGGAGGGAATAAGACTGGTGAGATGAACAGGACATTCATGGTAGCCTATACCCCTGTGTTTCAGGTGTGGAAGGGTAGCTGGAGGGTAATCCCTTTTCACGTCCTGCCGGAGTGGCTGAAGGACAACGACTACCTCCTGCATGGACACCGGCCCCCAATGCCCTCCTTCCGCGCCTGCTTTGGAAGCATCTTCAGGATCCATACAGAAACAGGCAACATCTGGACCCACCTTCTGGGTGAGTGAGTGAGTGAGTGAGTGTGTGAGACACTACATGGCCAAAAGTATATGCGGACACCTCTTCAAATTAGTGGTTTCGGGCGATTTTATAAAGTCGAGTACACTGCCATGCAATCTCCATAGACAAACATTGGTAGTAGAAGGGCCTGTACTGAAGAGCTCAGTGACTTTCAACGAGGCACCGTCATAGGATGCTACCTTTCCAACAAGTTAGTTTGTCAAATTTCTGCCCTGCAAGAGCTGCCCCGGTCAACTTTAAGTGCTGTTATTGTGAAGTGGAAACGTCTAGGAGCAACAACAGCTCAGCCGCGAAGTGGTAGGCCTCACAAGCTCACAGAACGGGACCGCCGAGTGCTAAAGTTCATAAAAACCGTCTGTCCTCGGTTGAAACACTCACTACAGACTTCCAAACTGCCTCTGGAAGCAACGTCAGCACACGAACTGTTCGCCAGGAGCTTCATACAATGGGTTTCCATGGTCAAGCAGCCTCACACAAGCCTAAGATCACATGCGCAATGGCTGGAGTGTGTAGAGCTCTCCGCCATTGGACTCTGGAGTAGTGGAAATCTTAATGCTACAGCAAGACAATGACATTCTAGAGGATTCTGTGCTTCCAACTTTGTGGCAACAGTTTGGGGAAGGCCCTTTCCTGTTTCAGCATGACAATGTCCTGGTGCACAAAGCGAGGTCTATACAGAAATGGATTGTCGAGATCGGTGTGGAAGAACTTGACTGGCCTGCACAGAGTCCTGACCTCAACTCCATCTTTGGGATGAATTGGAACGCTGAATGCGAGCCAGGCCTTATCACCCAACCTCACTAATGCTCTTGTGGCTGAATGGAAGTAATTCCACCCCCCAGCAATGTTCCAACACCTAGTGGAAAGCCTTCCCATAAGATTGGAGGCTGTTATAGAAGCAAAGGGGGGTCCAACTCCATATTATTGGCCTTGAATTTGGAATGAGATGTTTGACGAGCAGGTGTCCACATACTTTTGGCCAATCCTCCCATGTTTAACCTTACGCCTATAAAGTTGCTGTGAAGCACAGGTACACGTTCCTGACAGCTAGGGCACATTCAGTAGAAGTTCAGCGATGTATGTATAGTGCCATCACTTATCCATACTATATAGCGAAGTATTGTGCATCCTCTACACAACATTTCCATATACAATGGCCTAGATTGTGCCCCCCACATTATATGCAGTATGCCCCATAAAGATCCTGTTCTTTCGCTAATATTCATTTGTTATGATATGCCCTATATGATTACTGATCCACTAATGATGGCCTCACCTCTCCAACCCCCAGGGCTGATCCTGTTTATTTGTCTGGGCACGTACACCATTCTGCGGCCCAACATGTACTTCATGGCACCTCTGCAGGAGAAGGTGGTGTTTGGGATGTTCTTTCTGGGCGCGGTGCTCTGCCTCAGCTTCTCCTGGCTCTTTCATACCGTCTACTGCCACTCTGAGAAAGTGTCTCGCACCTTCTCCAAGTAAGGCCACATGGCCCCCTCCCAGAACTTTTGTTTGTTTTCTGATTAGCACTACTGTGTTTCTGAGAGGAAATGTGATGTTTCATTTCAGAAATTGTCTAATATTCGAGTGTCATCCAAATGGATCTGGGTCATCCCTCATCTAACCTCCACGGTGTTGTTTGTCTCCCCTTAGGCTTGACTACTCAGGTATCGCCCTGCTGATCATGGGTTCCTTCGTGCCCTGGCTCTACTACTCGTTCTACTGTTCCCCGCAGCCGCGCCTCATCTACCTCACCATCGTCTGTGTGCTGGGCATCGCCGCCATCGTAGTGGCCCAGTGGGAACGCTTCTCCACGCCCGCTCACCGGCCCACCCGAGCAGGTGCTGCACCACATATTAACCAGCCTGTCAGAGAGTGAACTGTGACGTAGCTACAGAGCAAGGACATGCATGTAAATGTATTAATTCAACATGCTACTATCTTTATAGTACGATTTTTTTTTATTTTTACTAAAGTATCTGACGTAGGCTTTGAAGAAGTACCTGCAAATAGGCTACCAGTGCATTATAATGTGGGTAGTTCAAAAAAATTAAACAATCTACCAAATCTAATTTTAAATTGTTTTACTTCTTGTCATTATCATTTACCTGATAAGACATGGAGGAGGGGGGTTGCTAACGTATGATGGGTCGCTGGGCAAGAAAAGATTGAAGACCCCCGTCCTATACTACGAATTTTCCAGCCCAGTGCTTCCACCAACCAACCTTTCCCCTCCATTTCTCCCACAGGAGTGTTCATGGGCCTGGGACTGAGCGGCATCGTCCCCACAGTGCACTTCACCATTGAGGAGGGCTTCGTCAAGGCCACCACTGTGGGACAGATGGGCTGGTTCTACCTGATGGGTGCCATGTACATCACTGGCGCCGGATTATACGCTGCCAGGATCCCTGAACGCTACTTCCCCGGCAAATGTGACATCTGGGTAAGATAGGCATTTTTATTTTCATTTGGGATGTAGACACAGGCTTGTAGCTAGCTCCTGAACTAACCCTATGTCCTCATTTATATAAGAATAATGTTATTGTCATTTATCAGATGTTTTTGTGTGATGGGACTTACGTTCTCACATGTTCTGTAGGCATATGCGGCCCATGCAGTAATCAAACTCCTAGATCTTTAGGTATGCAAACGCCATGCTCCAACCAGAGGAGCCTTTGGAGATACACTGGCTGTGTCCCAATGCACTAAATGGACAATTATGGTGCCATTTGGTACGCTGCCTCTGACCTCCCTCTCTCCTCAGTTCCACTCCCACCAGATCTTCCATGTCCTGGTGGTTGCGGCAGCCTTCATCCACTTCTACGGCGTCACCAACCTGCAGGAGTTCCGCTACGGCCTGGAGGGAGGCTGCACTGACGACACCCTTCTCTGAGAGCAGCCCAGCTTTGGCCCCCTTCAGCCATTTCCTGGTCGATGCCCCTCCCTCCCCCGCCTCCCTACCCTATAAAGTGCTGCTGGAACACTCCATGGTCCCCCGTAGCTCCTTCTCTCCACTCTTCTTCTCCTCCCCTGATTTGCTCATGTCATACTTGGTTTTCTGGTGGTGGTACCATGCTTGGGCTCCTTTCTCCCCATTAAAGTATCTTTAGCCAGTGAACTAAATGGAGGGGCATCCCACCGATGCGGCACCACTTTTTTAAAATCAAGATGAAGCTCTAGGCTTGACTTTAGCTCATTATGAACAACAGGGGGTTTTGACCAGATTGATTACGTTTCCTTGAAGGAAGGGAACCTCAGTCATAGAGATATCGTAATGGCGTCTTTCTTGGCCTACTTAGCTGCCTACATCAAGTTGTAGGAGGCTTGTGTGATAGAATGGGTTCGGGTTGGGGTCAATACAGTCCATATTTATTCTGTCAATACAAGGAATTCATTGAAATTCAATTCAGGAATTGAACATCGAAAAGTCCTGATTTATAACAATGGGCAATTCCAACAATTCATTATGGGCATTTGATTCTGTTGATTTAAACATTTTTAAAAGCAGTCAACCCCAACCCAGGTATGGTTTATAGAACTGGAAGGCAAACAATTTAAATTACTTTCTTACAAGACATGGTGCTGGGTACCCTTACCCCTCATGTCCCTTTACAATTGAACACAATCTTGTATGATTGATAGCTGGTATGAAACTAACCTTGCAACGCACAATGGGCAAATCTGGGAATAGGTTAACTCTTTCTCTTCTCATCTTGAGTTTCTTTTCTTTTTAAGGCTATATTTCAGAACACTTAAGGTCAAATTATTGCACCTTAAAAGTATGTTATTACCGTTTAAACTTTGTCATTGCATAGGGTCCACCATGTAGTGTGTATGAATAATAATTTAGTATTCCTGTACCTTACATGCAAACCTCACCGGCCACGTTGCGTGCCGCGAGCGTTGCAAAATAAATGTAAATACATGTTATTCACATCGCTCGCGTGAATGAGCGTCTGCGTAGCCAAGCGCTAAAATAGAACTTGGTTCTATTGAGAAGCGCCAGATGCTGCAAGTCCCCTCCTTATTGGATATGAGGAAGATAAAAAGGGAAACCTACCTAGTTTCTAGATCTGTGGATGAATCATCGGGAGTAGAGAAACGCAGTCGTGATCGCATCAAATGTGGATGGACAGAATGAACATACGCACATGGCCGGTGTAGTCCGCGTGTTAGGCCAATGGAAATAGTTTTTCAATAGATGGGCCAATATTGCAGTCAAGTGAACTTCATTAGGATCTCCAGATATGATAGGAACCTCTATTTTTTTCCCCTTATATCAAATCACTATTAAACTTTTGACCTCCAGTAGTTCTCAAACTGCTATTTATTAAGACCTTTCTTTTTTTTTAAGCTGACTTTGTGGCTTTATTACAAAGACTAAGCAATCTATGTATTCTTGACTTTGTGTTGTATCCTGTGTAGACAAGTTGATGGATCATACATTTCCCTGAAATGTAAACACATAATAAATATTTATTAATGGGAACCAAACCAAGTCATGCATTTTCTGTCTGATATAGTGATATTGCACAACTTTTCATATACATGAACATTGTTTTCAATATTTGTTTAGCCATTTGAGTTACTAATGCTGCTTCAATGTAGTCAATTTCTTTGGTGTGTTAATAGACTGACCATATTAATGCCTCATGTCTGTCCACATCTATACTAGTCATAATTTATCTGGGGTGTTGCATATAATTGAATCACTCCTACTCCACTACATTCGGATAGTGTTCAGACCCCTTGACGTTTTCAACATTGTTACGTTACAGCCTTATTCTAAAATGGATTAAATAGTTTTTTTCCCCTCATCAATCTACACACACTACCCCATAATGACAAAGCGAAAACAGGTTTTTAGAAAAGTATTCAGACCCTTTGCTATGAGACTTGAAATTGAGCTCAGGTGCATCCTGTTCCCATTGATCATTCTTGATGTTTCTACAACTTAATTGGAATCCACCTGTGGTAAATTCAATTGATTGGACATGATTTGGAAAGGCACACCCTTGTTGTATGGCCCATCCAGTTTAACAGGATTTTTGATAGTTACAATCTCATCCATAGAATTTGCTTTCTGAGAACAAAAGGCATTGGGGATGTTTGAGTGGTAAGTCTAAAGCAACCGACTGACGAAATTCGAGGAGTGAAGTCAAGGGAGGTGCAACCACAGAACAATGAGCCAGATATTTCACTGGATGTATAAATGTGAAGCATTCGGTTGGCCTTTCCACTCACTACCAAATATCGTGATGAGATGGATTTTGGCTGACATTCTGCAAATTTTCTCATGAAACATTTTATCTCCATACAGTATTGTTTCCAAAACTAGAATCGGTAACAAACACTGCATTTTGTAGACTTTACCCGTTACCAAAGTTTTTAAAAATTGCCTTGTTTAGGAGTGCAGGGGTGAATTGCTTTATTGCACAGGGGCACTTCACACAGTAGGTGTTACCTAACAGAAATATGCAAATAAATGCTAGAACGCACCAATAGGATCTCACTAGCTCACGCTTGTCTCTGCCCACCTCCTTTCTTGTTCTGCCCACTATGATTCATTTGCTCTCATTGGAAACAACAGGCTCTGGTCTATCTTGGGTTAGTTATACAAATCTTTGGCTGATCCCTCCTGATGACCTGATTGGAGTCATGTCCAACCGGTTTATCAGGAGGGATCAGCCAATCATGAAGAAGAAAATTGACTAATTCAAAATGGAGATTGCCTCAATGGCGCTGCCCATGTTGTGACAGACGCTATATAAACTATATATATATATATATAATTTTAAAAGGCTAATTGATCATTAGAAAACCCTTTAGCAATGATCACAGCTGAAAACTGTTTGTGCTGATTAAAGAAGCAATAAAACTGGCCTTCTTTAGACTAGTTGAGCATCTGGAGCATCAGCATTTGTGGGTTCGATTACAGGCTCAAAATGGCCAGAAACAAAGCACTTTCTTCTGAAACTCGCCTGTCTATTCTAGTTCTGAGAAATGAAGGCTATTCCATGCGAGAAATTGCCAAGAAACTGAAGATCTCGTACAACGCTGTGTACTACTCCCTTCACAGAACAGCTGGCTCTAACCAGAATAGAAAGAGGAGTGGGAGGCCCCGGTGTACAACTGAGCAAGAGGACAAGTACATTAGAGTATCTAGTTTGAGAAACAGACGCCTCACAAGTCCTCAACTGGCAGCTTCATTAAATAGTACCCGCAAAACAAGTCTCAATGTCAACAGTAAAGAGGCGACTCCGGGATGCTGGCCTTCTAGGCAGAGTTGCAAAGAAAACGCCATACCTCAGACTGGCCAATAAAAGAAAAGATTAAGATAGGCAAAAGAACACAGACACTGGACAGCGGAAGAATGGAAAAAAGTGTTAACAACAGACGAAGGCTGTAATTGCTGCAAGTGGAGAATTCTTTGCGAAAGCATTGTTTGAAGGGCACAATTATTATTTCAATAAAAAATCATTATTTATAACCTTGTCAACGTCTTGATTGTATTTCCTATTCATTTTGCAACTAATTTCATGTATGTTTTCATGGAAAAGAAGGACATTTCTAAGGTACCCCAAACTTTTGAATGGTAGTGTGTGTATGTATATATATACTGCTAAAAAAAATAAAAGGGAACACTTAAACAACACATCCTAGATCTGAATGAAAGAAATAATCTTATAAAATACTTTTTTCTTTACATACTTGAATGTGCTGACAACAAAATCACACAAAAATAATCAATGGAAATCCAATTTATCAACCCATGGAGGTCTGGATTTGGAGTCACATTCAAAATTAAAGTGGAAAACCACACTACAGACTGATCCAACTTTGATGTAATGTCCTTAAAACAAGTCAAAATGAGGCTCAGTAGTGTGTGTGGCCTCCACGTGCCTGTATGACCTCCCTACAACGCCTGGGCATGCTCCTGATGAGGTGGCGGATGGTCTCCTGAGAGATCTCCTCCCAGACCTGGACTAAAGCATCCGCCAACTCCTGGACAGTCTGTGGTGCAACGTGGCGTTGGTGGATGGAACGAGACATGATGTCCCAGATGTGCTCAATTGGATTCAGGTCTGGGGAACGGGCGGGCCAGTCCATAGCATCAATGCCTTCCTCTTGCAGGAACTGCTGACACACTCCAGCCACATGAGGTCTAGCCTTGTCTTGCATTAGGAGGAACCCAGGGCCAACCGCACCAGCATATGGTCTCACAAGGGGTCTGAGGATCTCATCTCGGTACCTAATGGCAGTCAGGCTACCTCTGGCGAGCACATGGAGGGCTGTGCGGCCCCCCAAAGAAATGTCACCCCACACCATGACTGACCCACCGCCAAACCGGTCATGCTGGAGGATGTTGCAGGCAGCAGAACGTTCTCCACGGCGTCTCCAGACTCTGTCACGTCTGTCACGTGCTCAGTGTGAACCTGCTTTCATCTCTGAAGAGCACAGGGCGCCAGTGGCGAATTTGCCAATCTTGGTGTTCTCTGGCAAATGCCAAACGTCCTGCACGGTGTTGGGCTGTAAGCACAACCCCCACCTGTGGACGTCGGGCCCTCATACCCCCTCATGGAGTCTGTTTCTGACCGTTTGAGCAGACACATGCACATTTGTGGCCTGCTGTTGGTCATTTTGCAGGGCTCTGGCAGTGCTCCTCCTGCTCCTCCTTGCACAAAGGCGGAGGTAGCGGTCCTGCTGCTGGGTTGTTGCCCTCCTACGGCCTCCTCCACGTCTCCTGATGTACTGGCCTGTCTCCTGGTAGCGCCTCCATGCTCTGGACACTACGCTGACAGACACAGCAAACCTTCTGGCCACAGCTCACATTGATGTGCCATCCTGGATGAGCTTCACTACCTGAGCCACTTGTGTGGGTTGTAGACTCCGTCTCATGCTACCACTAGAGTGAAAGCACCGCCAGCATTCAAAAGTGACCAAAACATCAGCCAAGAAGCATAGGAACTGAGAAGTGGTCTGTGGTCCCCACCTGCAGAACCACTCCTTTATTGGGGGTGTCTTGCTAATTGCCTATAATTTCCATCTGTTGCCTATTCCATTTGCACAACAGCATATGAAATGTATTGTCAATCAGTGTTGCTTCCTAAGTGGACAGTTTGATTTCACAGAAGTGTGATTGACTTGGAGTTACATTGTGTTGTTTAAGTGTTCCCTTTATTTTTTTGAGCAGTATATATATATATATATATGATCTAGGCAAAGTTGGTTCCTGTTTCAGTCATGTATTTGGTCACGTTCTGGTGCGTGAAATAAAAACACCCTAATGATTGGTAGACAATAGAGCTGATGGCTGCAGGATGAAGTTGGTGAAGAGTAACTGCAGAAACTTGCAGTCAAAACTTCATGACCTTTGATCACATGTATTTTGTAAAATTCATGCAGTTGACATGTAGCCTCAAGTTGGACTATTTTATCCCCATAATGCAACACACTTTGAAGGGTGTTTGTCAACACAAAAGTGATCCACTCGAACATGCTCAATAACAAGGCATTCTGCCTTATCCCAAGGGTTCTCAGCGATAAGCACCGCTTACTGGTCGGACCATGTGAACTACAATCCGACGCCCTGTTTTAACATTTAGAAATCATCACTTGTGATACGGTTTTCGAAACATATGGAACTTATCTTTCATATCAGCGAGAAAGAATCTTTCAAATAAAAAAGATACACAGTGTAGCAGAATTGCACAGATACATATGGCTGTGTGCCTCCAGCCAACAAACAACACTTCCGTGACACTTTCTCCCTAGTTATGCTTACACACAGGTGTTCAAGCACGCTAGATAGCTAATTAGCACAGGTGGTCGTCTCCACTGAGGTCTCCCTCCAGCAGGTGGCGATTCATTCGTTGTTTTGCCCACCAAGCGAGGAGTTTTTGTATGGTCAATGACTGTCAAATTAGGTCAACAAAAAAATGAATGGCTTATTTGCTATGTGAGGTTTATTCGATCCAAAAGAAGTTTCGCAATTGTTTAAATTGTTTTGAGTGTACTGATAAAAGCAAGACACATGACATCCTTGCAACTTTGAGAAAAAATGCTATATATCGGAGTCTGGAGATGTCTATGCATATTCATGACATGAGGCTACTCGCATAGCGTCTCTCTCCATTGAATATAGGCGGTTGACGTCAACAACCCTCATGGAATATTCAAAATAGGATTACAATAATGTGATGTATCCACCAATCCAAAGAAAGGATAGGCTAGACAGCCGCGGTGCCCCTTTGTGGACAACGACCATTGTTAAGGTGGTGAGACACGTACACTATATATACACAAAAGTATGTGGACACCCCTTCAAATTAGTGGATTATTTCAGCCACACCCATTGCTGACAGGTGTATAAAATCGAGCACACAGCCATGCAATCTCCATAGACAAACATTGGCAGTAGAATGGCATTACTGAAGTGCTCAGTAACTTTCAATGTGACACCATCATAGGATGCCACCTTTCCAACAAGTCAATTCGTCAAATATCTGCCCTGCTAGAGCTGCCCCGTTCAACTGTAAGTGCTGTTACTGTGAAGTGGAAATGTCTTGAAGCAACAACTGCTCAGCCGCGAATTGGTAGGCCACAAAAGCTCACAGAATGGGAGAGCTGAGTGTTGAAGCGCGTAGCGCATAAAAAAAAATGTCTACCCTCGGTTGCAACGCTCTCTCGCCGAGTTCCAAACTGCAAGCTGGCTGTTGTCAATGTGGCTGTTGTCAATGTGTGCAGAGGGTCCCTGGTTTGAGCCCAGGTAGGGGCAGGCGCGAGGAGAGCGAGGAGAGGGACGGAAGCTATACACATACAGAAATTTGTCGAGTTTGTCGAGATCGGTGTGGAAGAACTTGACTGGCCTGCACAGAGCCCTGACCTCAACCCCTTTGGGATGAATTGGAACGCCGACTTCGAGCCAGGCCTAATCACCCAACATCAGTGCCCGACCTCACTAAAGCTTTTGCGGCTGAATGGAAGCAAGTCCTCGCAGCAATGTTCCAACATCCAGTGGAAAGCCTTCCCAGAAGAGTGGAGGCTGTTATATTAGCAAAGGGGGGACCAACTTCATATCAATGTCCATGCTTTTGGAAAGAGATTTTCGACGACCAGGTGTCCACATACTTTTGGTCATGTAGTGTATCTGGTCAGTATATCCATCCTCTTTGGGTATAGGTCCTCGCTTCTGTATCTTCTTCTTCGTCAATGAGGTTTAACGTCAGTTGGCATCCAATAAATGTTGCATTACCGCCACCTACTAGACTGGAGTACAACTCCCTTATACTTTGCTTGAAAAAAATAAATAAACAAATACCCTACCATCTAACACAACACTCACAAAAAAAGAAAGTAATAAAAAAATAACACCACTCTACTCCACTATTTAAATCTATTTAGTCCTACTTCAAGCCAACAACCTGAAAGGATAAAACACCACCACTTAACACACCCTGTAAGTCTCGCACACCCAAATACCTCTCTGCAGCTGCCACCACAACCTCCATTTTCTACGACTAAATGTCCATCCCTGCAGTACAGTTGATAACCATTGCTAAAAATGCTAAAAATCAAATCTTACTGAAACATATATCACTTGTTGGCCTCTGTACTGTACTGGTACAGATCTACTACTCACACCTCAGGATCCCTCCCCTTTGACCCATCTTCCTCTACTTTCTTGACTGCCTCAGCATATGAAAACTTCTGCACTAGTCTAACCCTGGAAACCTCAACCTGCCTCTCTCGCACGGGACCTGTCTGTCTTCCGTAAACAAGCGCTTTAGTATGGAGATATGGCCGTGTGGCAACACTAACCCTAACGAACGATTTATTGCAGTATCAGCCACCTTATATATTGTTGACCTCACTCTAGCGAATTGGTAAACTGGGTGGATATGATTATTACTGTCCAAGGGTCTGTCTGTTTTGATCTTATCCAAAGTAAATAAAATAACATTGTTTGATCCATATTTGAGCTATAGTAGACTTATTGTTTCCCTAAAATATTATCTTAGTGTTTCGATGAAATTACATTATTTAATTTGTTTTATCTCTAGATAAAGAACAATAAAGCAGCAGTTATTTTAAAATCAAACGTCTTACACGACGGCGGAACGCTATAATTTAGCGATGTGGTTTCCGAACGGAAGTTTCAGCGGGTGCACACTATCCAGCAACGCTTGTTGTTTGATATAACCGAGTGTTTTAAATACAATTTAGTTACATTACTTGTACTACCGTTTGGTAGTACTTTAGGCGTACTCTAGACATTATTTCTTATGGTTGTTAAGCCCAATGAAGTTCGCATTAGCCGATATTAGCTAGCTAGTTGGGTACTGTTTGCTGGTAAGGCAGGCTAGACGAATAGTTGCAAAAAATATATAGAGCAGTAGTTAGTCTATAGCTAACGATCTTAGCATTCGCTTTATAGTGTACTATAGTCACATAAGTTGCCTTCTATTCGCGTTGAACATGGACAACCACGAACAGTGCTCTCCCGCTGAAGGATGCGCCGACCGGTCTACGCTGGTGTCAGAGGATGGAAAGAATGTCAAGTCAGTTTTGTGCCAACGTTGTGGATCGAAGGTCCTCTGCCCAGGGGTGGCGGTGTTTGCAGAGAAGGAGGTAAGGTTCGCCTCAGACAGGAGTAACCCCAAAATACAAATTACGAAAAATGACTAGTTATATCATTAATATGTGAAGTATTTTCCTATCCGAATGGGCATTCATCATAGTTGCTTTGTTTTCAGCATAGTGCAATGTCTAACCACCACCTAATGAACGAAATGATATTGTGCATACAATGTGTAATTTGCTATGCCATGATGTGACTAAATGTCAGGGAGTGGAATATCACTTCTGTTTATCTTTTCATATTAAGGCTCATTGACATGATGAATCTTGTCTTTTATTTCCTTCCCAATATGCACCAGTTGTTCCTTCCCGCAATGAGGAAGAAGACCACTATCACCCAATCAGAGGGATCCGTGGATGGGGACAAACTGACTGCCCACTGGTTAGTCGATGATATGTACACCTTTGAGAATGTGGGCTTCACCAAGGACGTGGGAAGAGTCAAGTACCTAATTTGTGCAGACTGTGAGATTGGACCCATTGGCTGGCACTGCCTGGATGACAAAAAGAGCTTCTATGTTGCATTGGAAAGAGTCAATCATGCCTAGTGTGGCCCATAGTGAGAAACTGAGGAAACATCAGAAGGTTGTAAATTTGGAACTGAAGGACAAGACGGACCAACACGAATGTTGGCCATGCGCAGTAGATTACCTTCCGGGTGTCGGCGAACAGTGGCGATTCAGCATGTAGACTCGTTGGGAAATGACGGCCAATGTTCTGTGTTCAGAGGCAATATAATGGTCACCCGCTGGGATAGGCGACATTGGTGTTGGTCTGTCTTGTCCGTAACTCTTTACTCCTTCTCTTTCCCCTTCTGGCTGGTGCTGGATGCTGTCTCGGTTATGATGACTCCTTAGTTCAGCAAGGCCAAGTGTTCACTTCTATCCCTTTTTGTTCTCTACTGATAAACAACGGTATTGGTGTGGTTCTCTGGACACATGTCTTATCTGTCTTTAAAATTGTTATTCAATCCAATACTGTAACTAACACATATTCTGGTGTTATGCTTTGGTCTGAGGTTAACCCTACAGCCTCAGCTGAATTTAATTGTTTGTATAGGCCTACTTATTACTTTCTACTTCTGAAATATTACTACTAATACTTATTGCAGATGGTTATATGAAATTATGTGCAGCATTTTAACTAGTTAGTGTGCTTATCCACTTGGCACACCCTTCACCTGGCATGCTGAATAATGGGAGTGGTTGTATTTGATGAGTGTGCTCTAGGCATTTGTTGCTGATACACTTCACTTCAAGTGTTCTGTCTGTTGATATACCACATTGGCTTTGAAGGCTGCTCTCTGCTGCCTTGTTTGGCTCTGCTATTGCCAGCTGATTCCAGAGGACCCCATTAGATCTCTTCAGTACATGCTCATCATGTTCCGGCATTTATTCAGTTTCATCTGCATTGAGGACTGAATTACCCTTGGCTTGACTATGTGATCATGCATTTCACTTCTCTTGCTCTGCACCCAAGCATTTTTGATGCTCTCTGAAACCGTTCTTAACTCGGTAAAATAAAACGTATCACTCAGTTCTGTGCTTTTTGACCAGTTTGTGAGTTCAAGGATAGAGCACACCTTCATTGACGTGATTGTATGGGAAATAGGAAGTCAGTACTGGTAGCGTAAAACCCCCTGTGGTTGATGGAATTATTTGGGATTAATGATTTTTATTATACTTTAATTGGACAGTTGCTTCGGGACAGATTTATCTAACTTAAACATGTGTTCACTATTGGTTCAAGTAGCCTATTGGTTTTATTTATTGCATAGCTTGCCAGTTTTACATGTACACTGAGTGCACAAAACATTAGGATAATGCTACAGGGAAGGCGTAGGATAATGCTACAGGCGTAGCCTTCCCTGTAGCTCAGTTGGTAGAGCATGGTGTTTGCAACACCAGGGTTGTGGGTTCGATTCCCATGGGGGGCCAGCACAAGAAAAAAAATGTATGAAATGTATGCATTCACTACTGTAAGTCGCTCTGGATAAGAGCGTCTGCTAAATGACTTAAATTTAGAAAATGTAAATGTAAATGTAAATTTTATTAGTCACATGCGCCGAATACAACAGGTGTAGCCCTTACAGTGAAATGCTTACTTACAAGCCCCTAACCCACAATACAGTTTAAAAAAATAAATATGAATAAGAAATAAAATTAACAAGTAACTAAAGAGCAGCAGTAAAATAACAATAGTGAGACTATATACAGGGGGGTACTGGTACCCCTGTACATAGTCCTTCCTAATATTGAATTGCACCCCCTTTCGCCCTCAGACCAGCCTCAATTTGTCGGGGCATGGACTCTACAATGTGTCGGAAGTGTGCCACAGGGATGCTGGCCCATGTTGAATCTAATGCTTCTGACAGTTGGCTGGAAGTGGATCTCCACTCCGACTAGCTTTTTCCATCATCCCACAGATGCTCAATTGGACTGAGATGTGGTTATTGGGCAGGCCACTGAAGTAAGATTAATTTACTGTCATGTTTGTGGAAACATTCCTGGACAATCCTGGCCTTGCGGCATGAGGCATTATCTTGTTGAAAAAAATCTATTCGCAGATAGATACACTTGCCATTAAGGGATGCACCTGATGATTGGGCAATGATGTTCAGGTAACCTGTCGAGTGGCGCAGCGGTCTAACACACTGCATCTCAGTGCTAGAGGCATCACTACAGACCCTGGTTTGATTCCAGGCTGTATCACAACCGGCTGTGATTGGGAGTCCCATAGGGTGGTGCTCAATTGTCCCAGTGTTGTCCGGGTCAGTGTTTATCAAGGGACCCAATGTGTGCCATGAAGACACTACACCACCGCCAGCCTGAAAAGCGGCATGATGGATTCATGTTTTTTTTTTTCACCTTAATTTAACCAGGTAGGCCAGTTGAGAACAAGTTCTCATTTACAACTGCGACCTGGCCAAGATAAAGCAAAGCAGTGCGACAAAAACAACACGGTTACACATGGGATAAATAAATGTACAGTCAATAACAATAGAAACATTTTGTATACAGTGTGTGCAAATGAAGTAAGGAGGTAAGGCAATAAATAGGCCATAGTGGCAAAGTAATTACAATTTAGCAATTTACACGCGTTATAGATGTGCAGATGAGAATGTGCAAGTAGGAATACTGGTGTGCAAAAGAGCACAAAAACAAATATGGGGATGAGGTAGGTAGTTGGTTGGATGGACTATTTTACAGATGGGCTGTGTAACATTGCAGCTGCAGCGATCGGTAAACTGTTCTGACAGCTGACGCTTATAGGCAGTGAGGGAGATATGTCTCCAACTTCAGTGATTTTTGCAATTCGTTCCAGTCATTGGCAGCAGAGGACAAAGGAGAGGCGGCCAAAGGAGGTGTTGGCTTTGGGGGTGACCAGTGAAATATACCTGCTGGAACACATGCTACGGGTGGTCCCGTGTGGCTCAGTTGGTAGAGCATGGTGTTTGCAACGCCAGGGTTGTGGGTTCGATTCCCACGGGGGACCAGTGTGGGGTGGGGTTGGGGGGGAATGTACAAAAACGTATGAAATGTATGCCTTCACTACTGTAAGTCGCTCTGGATAAGAGCGTCTGCTAAATGACTAAAAATGTAAAAATGTACGGGTGGGTGTTGCTATGGTGACCAGTGAGCTGAGATAAGGCGGGGCTTTACCTAGCAAAGACTTATAGATGACCTGGAGCCTGTGGGTTTGGCGACGAATATGAAGCGAGGGCCAGCCAACGAGAGCATACAGGTTGCAGTGGTGGGTAGTATATGGGGCTTTGGTGCCAAAACGGATGGCACTGTGATAGACTGCATCCAATTTGCTGAATAGAGTGTTGGAGGCTATTTTTGTATATTACATCACCAAGGATTGGTAGGATAGTCTGTTTTACGAGGGTGTGTTTGGCAACATGGGTGAAGGAGGCTTTGTTCTGAAATAGGAAGCTAATCCTAGATTTAATTTTGGATTGGAGATGCTTAATGTGAGTCTGGAAGGAGAGTTCACAGTCTAGCCAGACACCTAGGTATTTGTGGTTGTCCACATATTCTAAGTCAGAACCGTCCAGAGTAGTGATGCTAGTCGGGCGGGTGCGGGCAGCGATCGGTTGAAGAGCATGCATTTCGTTTTACTAGCAGTTGTACTCACGTAATTTTCTCCATACCCTAATCTTCCCATCAGCGTGTAACCGCGGGAACCGTGATTCATCAGACCAGGCAATGTTTTTCCTCTTCTGAAGTATCCAGTGTTCTCATTTCTTAGCCCACTGCAACTGCAGTTTCTAGTTTTTTTGCTCTAAGAAGTGGAACTGTAAGGTCGTTGGCTGCCATACGTTATTTGTGTCAAGGTACGACTAGTTGTGCATTCCTTTATGGGTCTTTGGTCACCAATGTTGTACTGGACTGTCAGTTGACTAACTGTAGCCTGTCAGTTGCTCTGCACAGTTCGTGTCAGCCTCCTTTGTCCTTTTTCAACAATGGCCCATTTTCAACCGGTGGCCTGCTGTTGGCTGGATGTCCTTTGGGTGGTGGACTCTTCTTGAGACACACAGGAAACTGTTGAGCATGAAACTCAAACCAGTGCGCCTGGCACCTACTACCATATCCTGTTCAAAGGCACTTACATATTTTGTCCTGCCCTTTCACCCTCTGAATGATGCACAATCCTTATTTAACCTGCCTCCTCCCCTTCACCTACACTGATTGAAGTGGATTTAACAAGTGACATCAATAAGGGATAATAGCTATCACCCAGTCAGCAGCATGGAAAGAACGGGTGTTTTTAATGTTTTGTACACTCAGTGTAACTCTGGCCCTCGTCTCCGCAACCTACTGCCACCAGAATTCAAGGAATGCCACCCAATCAACGAGCCCACCGAGTCCATTTAATAAACAAGTCCCGGTCACCACGAGGATTTAGTATGAATGCGCTCATCTTTTTCACTGCCACTAGAGCGCATAACTCAAAAGGTAGCATATACATTTGTGTACTATAAACTGAAGAAAGAAGAATAAAAAAAATATTTGATGTGCTTATTTATTAATTTTATTAACTATATAAATAACTATTTTCTTGGTCGGACCAAATAAATGACAAACGGTAGGTTGTGTACACCGTATTTTCATTACGTGTATTATTATTTGTTAATGTTTACTGACCATTTGTTTCTTATTTGCAACAATCAGTTGAGATTTTGCTATAAGTACATTCTAGTCATTTGGTGCATTGATAATGCCATCTTTTTGTATATAAACCCCCAAAATGGCATGCCATGATTGAAGCTACCGTGGGTAGTTATTTATAAAAAACATTTTTTGAATGTTTTGTAGCTAGTCTGTGTGTGTGTGGGGGGGTTCTCTATTTTTTTAAGCGGAAGTAGGTGCTATTCCCCGACCAGATAATGCGAGTGAGACTTCAATGAGTGAGTGGTGATGTTCTTAATTGACCGAGTTAAAGGGTTCAGTTCTTCAAAGACAGCTTTCATTGAACTTTAATTAATACGTGCAACTCGCAGCTATTTAGAACGAAGATGCAACGATGACCCAGCTTCGGACCAACGAGTTCATTGCCCCACCAGAGTGTCCTGTTTTTGAGCCCAGTTGGGAGGAATTTGCCGACCCATTTACGTATATCAACAAAATACGGCCTATTGCAGAGAAAACGGGCATCTGCAAGGTCCGACCGCCAAAGGTGAGTGTCTTTAATCAGGGTAGCATTTCAAACTCCTGCTTAAACATTTTCTAAAGGTTGTTGGTGACATTTTTGGTCGTTTACTTATCTTTTTAGACAGATTTTCAACATGGCGGCTTGAGTTGAATTGCCAGCTTCTTCTGTGTATGTGTGCCTCTGTGTGTATATTATGTGTGTGCATGTACACGCACGCGCCCAGTGATCTATGTGCGAACAGACGCGCGACAAAATTCTAATAAAGTATCGCCTATGTTCCAGAGAGTACGTTACATTGTATGTGAAGGGATCTTTAGAGGCTATTGGTCAAATGGATAGGTGAAAAGGTTGATTAACCTTTCTCTTCCTGGGAGTTGTTCATTGTGAAATGACAGGGAAATAAGACATTTTACCAAGTCACTTTAATGCCTTCCAGTTTATCAATAAAACGTTCTACTGTGAAATTGGAAGATATTTATAAAATATCCTTCCATACTGCTTTTTTATATCGACATGTATTGACCTCACAATGTTTTGATGCTGGATTGCGGTGTGACGGTTACGTGCATCATGACAATCTAGATTATTTGATAACTGGTAGTGGGGCTGATTTAGAGGCCTGTATATATTGATGTTGTAGGCCTGTCTTCTACCTTGGTAATGCCATCCATGTTGTCTTTGTGGTAGTGGGTGTGTTTTAAAAGCTGGATTGTGTGTGCAAACCAAGTGACTTTTCCTTTTGGAGTTTTTTAACAGTTCAACACTATTACATAATAATCGGTGGGAAGTAGCCTAGCGGTAACAGCGTTGGTCCTGTAATCTAAAGGTTGCTAGTGTGAAAAATCTGTCGATGTGCCCTTGAGCAAGGCATTTAACCCTAATTACTCCATGGTCGCCTTTTGATAATGTCTGACCCCTGCCGCGACCTCACTCTCTGAGGGTGTCTCGGAGTTGGGATATGCAAAAACACATTTCTATTTCATACATGTATAATTAAGCAATAAGGCCTGAGGGGGTGTGGTATATTGCCAATATACCATGGCTAAGGGATGTTCTTAGGCATGATGCAAGGCAGCCTTTAGCCGTGGTCAATTGGCCATATGTCACAAATCCCGAGGTGCCTTATTGCTGTTATTAACTGGTTATCATAGTAATTAGCAGTAAAAATAAATGTTTTGTCATACCTGTGGTATACAGTCTGATATAGCACAGCTGTCAGCCAATCACCATTCAGGGCTCGAACCACCCAGTTTATAATACATTTGTACATGTGTGAAAATGGACAAATATAACCACACACCATATTATTAATCAGATTTTGCTAGGGATATTTGTTGATTCATCTGTGTGAGTAATTTGACCCTTTTTCTAATGGTAACCCAATGGTTCTTCAAGGGCTGGCCTCTGAACATTGTTTATCATAACAAATTCCTCTAAGTAGCCTATGGTAATAACTTTTTTTACTGGGGTATGCATGCATTATTGCTGTTGTTTGCAATAAAACATGTTACTACAAGGGTTGATAGTAGTTGATTAAACATAATAATTTGGGTAACACTTTACATAAGTAGTTATACCTATTTGTTAATACTGTAGTTGCACTTTGTAGACCTATTAGTAGCCTAATTGAGTTTAATTGTTTTATTAGACCACAGAATAGGGACTGTCCCTCATACCACTGGTGTAATATCTAAATATTCTCATTGACAATCAATTACTAAAATACTATGCAACAGCAATGTTGTATACCTACAATAACCTAAATGTAAACTTTGAGAAACCAAGGTAACCTGTTTATGCATTAACATTGTTTACCAGCACATTATTTAGTCCCCACCATTTGTGTTGTATTATTTAAACCCATTTGTTCCACTCTGTACAGTCAACAATGCTGTTTTCACTTTGCTTCTTAATATAAATCTGTTCTATAATTACACTATTAGTCTGTTTCTTACATCTGCAAACAGCTAGTCTTTTTTCTTAGCAAATTGGGCCTAAATGTTGTTAGCTGCTAATCGCTAACTAGCTAATGTACCGAGTCAGAGCAAATGTTTATATGTATTTTTTTATTTCACCTTTATTTAACCAGGTAGGCCAGTTGAGAACAAGTTCTCATTTGCAACTGCGACCTGGCCAAGATAAAGCAAAGCAGTGCGACACAAACAACACAGAGTTACACATGGAATAAACAAATGTACAGTCAATAACACAATAGAAAAGTCTATATACAGTGTGTTCAAATGTAGTAAGATTAGGGAGGTAAGGCAAAAAATAGGCCATAGTGGTGAAATAATTACAATTTAGCAATTAAACACTGGAGTGATAGATGTGCAGAAGATGAATGTGTAAGTAGAGATACTGGGCTGCAAAGGAGCAAAAAATAAATAACAATATGGGATAGTTGGGTGGGCTGTTTACAGATGGGCTGTGTACAGGTGCTATGATCGGTAAGCTGCTCTGACTGCTGATGCTCAAAGTTAGGGAGATATAAGACTCCAGCTTCAGTGATTTTCGTTCCAGTCATTGGCAGCAGAGAACTGGAAGGAGAGGCGGCCAAAGGAGGAGTTGGCTTTGACGTTGACCAGTGAAATATACCTGCTGGAGCGCGTGCTACGGGTGGGTGCTGCTATGCTGACCAGACATATTACCTCAAATGTAATTGGCTATACAGTCTGATAATACCGGTGATGGTGTAGATCTACATCAGAATGTTTATGCGACAGTATCTTCTAAATCAAAGAGGAATACGCAAAGCAAGAATATGTTCGCTACACGAAGTAACTAAAACAAAACATTCAGGAGGACCGAACACGCCCCATTCTCATCATCGGGGCTGTAGTGGAGCAGGATGAGAGCTTAAATTTTGTTGGTGTCCAAATTACCAACAAACTAATATGGTCCAAGCACACCAAGACAGTCGTGAAGAGGGCATGACAAAATCTATTCCCCATCAGGAGACTGAAAACATTTGGCATGGGTCCTCAGATCCTCAAAAGGTTCTACAGCTGCACAATCGAGAGCATACTGACTGGTTGCATCACTGCCTGGTATGGCAACTGCTGGGCCTCCGACCGCAAGGCACTACCCGAGGGTAGTACATCACTGGGGCCAAGCTTCCTGCCGTCCAGGACCTCTATACTAGGCGGTGTCAGAGGAAGGCCCTAAAAATTGTCAAAGACTCCAGCCACCCTAGTCATAGACTGTTCTCTCTGCTACCACAAGGCAAGTGGTACCGGAGCTCCAAGTCCAGATCCAAAAGGCTTCTTAACAGCTTCCACCCCCAAGCCATAAGACTCCTGAACAGCTAGGATATTGACTCTGTACCGGTACCCCCTGTATATAGCCTCGCTATTGTTATTTTACTGCTGCTGTTTAATTATTTTTTACTTTTTATTTTTTACTTAACACTTTTTTTCTTAACTTCTTAAGCATTGTTGGTTAGGGGCTTGTAAGTAAGCATTTCTCTGTAAGGTCTACACCTGTTGTATTAGGCGCATGTGACAAATCAAATTTGATTTTGATTTCAATGTAGCTAAAGATTATAGGGTCCCTTAAACACAATAACTCCTCTCAGGCATTTTCATAACAAACACTGTATTCAAAGTGCCCACTATTATATTCTAACTAGAGCATTAGAACATTCTAAATATTCCCATGATTCCAGCAGTTCACCCAAGTGTTTTGCTCTAAATCAAAAGTCAAATCGCAATTGAAACATTTGGTAAAAAATTAGGCCTAGATTGTTTGTCCATATCATGCAGCCCTACGTGGAAATGCCCATGACTGTAGAAAATGCAGAAATGGACAATTAGATTTTTTTAAAGAACTGAACAGTATAAAACAATCAGAATAAAGACCCATTGAAATCCCATAGAATATACAGTATGAGTTGCCACCATAGGGTTCCTCACTTCTCATAAAGCTAATTTAGAACTTTTACTATTCAAAATCATAAAATGACGTCCTATTATTTTTAAATACCGTGATATGATAATTTACCTTGGTAAAAGTCTCTCTCGATTGACCTGCTTGCACAGCAGTCGTGTCATCTGAATGTTTTGTTCTTACAACTCGGTATTATTATTTAACATTTTGAAATATGAACTCCAGATCACAGCTGTGCCTACTGTAGGTAGTCTGATGGCTGAATTTGGCTTGTTGTTCAGAGGATTGAAATTGTTTGTGCGGAATGGGAGTGCTTATGCAATGGGCCTGCCTGTTGTCACAGCTCCACTACTCCACAAAGGGGCTGATGGAAATGCGGGTTGATGGAAATGCAGCCAGAGCTGTTTTCATAAACCATGTCCCCATCTGGGCCGTGCACTGCAGACTCAGCGTGCAGGGTCAAAGGCTAAGCTATGGAGGCACAATTTATAGCGCTCTCATCACCCCTCTTCGCCGGCCCCATGGGATACATATTTTTTTTCCAGCAAATTTTTTTATGACTGGAGGGCACTTAGATTCGTCCACATCCCCAGCTGGTTCTCTTCTCAGTTTGAAGTGACAGTTGGGTTCTCTTGTTTAGGGAGTTGTGTTTTAGGATGGATTCTTCCACGTTTGATCAAACGGGGTTCTGTCCTATCTGCTGCTTGGGCTGAATTGACAGAATTGCTGTGAAATAGTCTGAGAGCCTCTATCACTTGTGTAGCCTATTTAAAATTATACTGTTCTCTATTCCTGAGTTATCATGCACATTCAAATAGGCATGCTGGCACTCTGAGATGCCATGCAAGGTCACAGTGTAGTCTCCAAAGGTAAGGATGCTATACTAGTGCACACTGAGTTTCCTGTTGATGCTTGTCAAACAGTCTTTCTCTCTGAACCCACTGTTTAATAGAAAATGAGAGGACTGGAAGTACCAACTCTACTCAGAGGGCCCATATGAAAGAAAATACTTTAAAGAAAGTCTTATGTGCCTCATACTGTATTTTAACTGCTGGTCCAGTGCCAAAATAAGACTTAAATGCACCATGAAAGTCTATGGTTACTCAAATGTGTAGGTCTATTTATAAATAATTGTTAATCAGCATCACCTGAGTAGAGTTGGTAACTATTGACAGGGTGCCTGTGTCGATTGACATTGAGTACAGTTACATGCACACAATAATGCGATTATTGTGGATAGTCAGCTTAATATAATAGTTTGATTAAAACATTTACATGCATTTCAAGAAGAACGGTTTCCCTAATAATCCTGTTTACAAGGACACGTCTGAAATCAGGCTACCTGATGGCCAAATGAATTCACACATACATGTTATTCAATCATTGCACCCACACTGCTCACGCAGGTTAACGAGGTCCACACTCCAGTCCAGTTAGTGGTGGTAATGCACCTTCAAGTTGGATGCCAACCGCAATATAAAGTCCAAAAAATTAGCCTGAAGGAAGAGAGATTACAAGAAACTCTGTTAACCCTTTTATCCCCTATTAATTGTCGGAGTAGAGGACCTTGTGCATTTTAGATAAAATAACAACCCAATGTTTATATCCCAGGACAAATTAGCTAGCTATTGCCATAAATGTTTAATACTTTTCGACCTGTCCCCAAATTAATATAGTTGGTTCAGAGTTCGTTTGATATTTCAACCTGCGTGTCCTGATTTGCGTGTGGGTGGACAAAATCAACATGTGCATGATTGCTGATCAGACCGTGCACATGTCTGCGTGCACCATCGCAAGGATGTTTATTTTGTCCACTCACACCAGACGCGATCAGGACACGCAGTTTGAAATATCAAAACAAACTCTCAACCAACTTTATTAATTTGGGGACAGGTCGAAAATAATTAAACATTTATGGTAATTTAGCTAGCTAGCTTGCTGTTAGTAGCTAACTTGTCTTAGGATATAAACATTGTGTTGTTTTATCTGAAATACACAAGGTCTTCTACTCTGACAATTAATCCAGAGTTGGTTTCTTGTAATCTCTCCTCCTTCAGGCTTCTTTTTTGGACTTTATAAGATGGTTGGCATCCAACTTTAAGGCGCATTACCACCACCAACTGGACTGGAGTGTGGACCTCAGTTCATCTTTCAATCACCCACGTGGGTATATGCTCCTAAACACCAATGAGGAGATGGGAGAGGCGGGACTTGCAGCGCTTCAAACGTCACAAATTAGAACCAAGTTCTATTTTAGCGCCTGGCTACGCAGACACTCGCGAGCAGTGTGGGTTCAATGATTGAATAACTTTTATGTGTACATTTATTTTTGGTGCGGTGTGGCTAGCATGTTAGACTAGCTTGTCGCTAATGGGGATCCTAATAAATGAAGTCGAACTGACTTCACTCGCGCTAAAGAGGGAGGCTCGCTCGGCTGGTGCTAGCACAGGTCAAATACACCGTTGTTAAATATAAAAATATATTTTTTTATGGTGTTTACATGTCATAATTCGAAAGGTTGCTAAGAAAACCAGGTGTTTTAATCGGCGTATGCTTACTTTAATTCTGACTTTACCCGAATTAAGATTATTAGAGTAAGGTGTTTACATGACTATTGCATAATCTGCCTACTGCCATAATCAGTTTAATATAAAATGATTACTTTGCATGTAAATGTACTGTGTCTGTCATGCACCCATTGGTAAAATATATTTCATATCCAGTCAGGTACTTATTTAAAGCCATCAGGATCAAATAGTTTTATTAATGTGATATTTGAAATCATGTTCATGTTTGATTGGCATTTAGCCTAGTGTTAATTAGTAAGAGTGTAACCAGAGGAGATATCAAATATGGCTTTAGGCTGAAGAGGAACAGCCTACGTGACTTTCTGCATGGAACATAACCTGTCATGTCACAATGTTCCTAAACACTGTAGTGTAAATAATATATTTAAACATGTATTCAAATACAGCACAGACTGTTGCTCAATTGATAATGATTTTCCTAAGTGGAAGATAAACTAGGAAAAAGATTTGTCAGTTTGACAAGATGGTGTTGTTTTACTCCTGCAGGGATGGCAGCCACCGTTTGCATGCGACGTGGACAGTCTGCACTTCACTCCCCGTATCCAGAGACTTAATGAATTGGAGGTATGTTCATTTCACTACATAACTGGTTTAGCCATTACAGTACTGAGTAAAAATGTCATCTACTTACCTTTTATTATGAACGACTGGATATGTACGTAACCAAGTTTTTATTTTGATTAAATATGTGGATTACTTTTTACAATGATGATCCACAGATATTTTGGAGGGATTTTGCTTTTTGTACATTTTTCTAATTATCCCAGTCTTTCATAAGTGCTAAAGAAAAAAAAGAAAATGTACAAATAAATACATTAGTCTGCGAGCGCTTTAGGCCTAATCGAAGGTGACTCGGAAGGCTACGTTACCGCATCAAGTGACGTTGTCTGTAGAACAGTGGCTTCAGCAGGCTTAGAACCCACAGCAGCAGGGTGTCTATTGAAGCCAGAGTGCTGATGACATCAGGTTAAAGGTCACTGTGACCCCCTCCGATGAGCTAGTTACAATGTCAATGTCCTGTCATTTGCAATTTAAAAGTAGCACAGCAGGGGATGTGTTATTATATAAACAATGTTAATGAGGGCATGTAATGCACCATTTGTGATCAATATTATTTGTTTTATGTTGGCAATGTGTAAAATGTACCATCTCTTATTGTGTTTATGTTCATGTTGAGTAGGCTCAAACCAGAGTCAAGCTCAACTTCCTGGATCAAATCGCAAAGTTCTGGGAGCTACAAGGGTGCACCCTGAAAATCCCTCATGTGGAAAGAAAGATTCTAGACCTATACCAACTCAACAAGGTATGTAGCTACAACTTCTGCCACAACCTGGATGCAGTAAACTGGCCAGCTATTTTTGGATAGGATCCCGTGTGCATTTGTGTTATACACTCGTATAAGCATGGTGTGTTCTATATGCTTCTTATGTTGACAAATTTGAACACCCACACAATAACAAGGTCATTCATTGGGGTGCTCCTTTCCCAGTTGGTGAACAATGAGAGGGGTTTTGATGCGGTTTGCAGAGAGAGACGCTGGTCTAAGATAGCCCTGAAGATGGGCTTTGCTCCAGGAAAGGCCATAGGCTCTCATCTGCGCTCCCACTATGAGAGGATCCTTTACCCCTACAACCTGTTCCAGACTGGAGCCAACCTTCTGGTGAGTCAGATGGGTCGCTCTCTCTCTTTCTCTCACCACCCTTGTATATTCTACATTCTCTCTTTTTTTCTTTCTCACTCACTCTCTCGCCCGCTCTCCTGTGTCTCCCAGTACTCTCTCTGCAGAGTCATCTTCCACCCCTCCCTCTCATCCTCTTTGTTGTTCTCTCTCGATGGGTAGCCTTGTCTTGGTCCTCTGCACTGTTTACTAATGTGTAATTATCTCGTTGTCTAAGATTGTGCTGCGTTGAAGGTGTAGATATTGTCCATAGCGAAATGGCAGGTGTATCTCAATTTAATTCATCCATTTTTTTGCTGTTGATATAAGATCCATTTTCCATAAAAGACCTGCTCTAAGATGAAATCACAAATTAAGTCATAGACTAGATGAGGCCTGGGATGTTTAAAAAGTATGACTGGAATCCTGAAAATAAACCAACCATTTTCATAGCGTGCTCTCCTCCCCATTGGGTCATTTTTGTGAAATGTATTACCGATTTCCTCTTGTCTCCATGTTTATTTTTATTGAAGACCTCCGTTGTCTCTTGCAGCTTCCCTGATTGTACCTTGGGGCCCTGGTTGGGGTTGTGTGGTTAGCAGCAGGTCTCTCTCTCTCTCTCTCTCTCTCTCTCTCTCTCTCTCTCTCTCTCTCTCTCTCTCTCTCAGCCTGCTGGCCTTGACCTCTCCCGTTCCCTCCTCCCTCTCACCCCACACTCCCTGTAGCAAAGTTAATGAGCTAAACACTGTCCTCCTGATATACCAGAGCGCAGACCGTCAGTGTTCCCATCCCCCACCTCAACCGACAGTGTTGCTGCCTGTCTTCCTCTTTGTCATGTTAGTGGTGTCAATAGAAAGAACAGAGACCACATGTTGATCTGGCAAGAAAAAACAAGTATCAATAGTTGAAGGCTGTGTGTAGTGGTGGGTAGACGTTTGTATTGGATGATTGTGTTTATAATCTAGCCATGGTATTCAACAACTCCATTACAATTGTTTTGTTCAAAGGCAACAATGAAAAATGTAAAACCAAATGGCCCTGTTGTATATAGATGCCTGGTTTGTTTTTGGCAAATGGAATTTGTCACAACATAATAGTAGTAGGAGTGACAAGGAGCTAGCAAAGCTCATTCTGTTCAAACAGAATGATTGTCCTTTTCTTATAATTTTCTGACAAACATATCAGTTTGAGATTGTTGAAACATTTCTCATTGATCTTATGGGGACTTTGTGCTAGAAAGCTCTACATGCCCACTCACTCCCCCATGTCTCCCCTACAGAAGCCCACCCTGACCAACGACACGAAGGACACTGACTACATCCCCCATGACCTGCCCCAGCGGCAGTCTGTTCAACCCCTGGAGACCTGCAGCATCGCCCGCAGAGCCAAGCGCATGCGAGCTGAGGTGGGCCTCTTCCTGGGTCCCCATAAGTCACAGTTCTACTTCTAGGTCCCCATAAGTTACAATAAGTCCATTCGCTCATTTTTCATGCCTCTGACATGCGGTAATAATAAAAAGTGGTGTAATAGCCTATAGTATTTTTGACATTTTGTTTTAATTATTGTGATTGTTTTACTGGTACAGCATACCCCCACTATTTGTTTTGCCGGGAAGCCGTATTTCCTTATTTCACCCCGACTATAACTCACAATAGTTCTTGGGTCCTCATAAGACACAGCTCTTCCTGAGCCAATGGATGCAGCTTTGCATGTATTTCTGGACACCAAACCAAAGAGCTTTTGTGTGTATGCAATTGTGAGCTCATAAAAAGGATGTTGTTGTACCTGATTTTCCTGTCGTGTTCCACCTGGCATGAACCCCGATTCTCTTTCTCTCTGGCAGGAAGGCTGTATGAAGACGGTGACCGAGGAGGACTGTGAGAACCGGCCCAACCTGAGGAGGAGGATGGGCTCCTACGTAGCCAAGCCAGAGCCACAGGCTGGTAAGCTCTGTCCTCTGGCAAAGTGTAGTGCAATGTGAAAGAACTGAATATTTTTCATGAACAAAGAAATGTTTTTCTGGGTTAATTTAAGTCTTGGGAATTATTGCATTTTAAAGAAATGTTTTAAAAGTAAAATGATGAAGAAAATGTACCTTTTTTTTAATAATATTTTAAATGTATATTTAAATGTATACTGAACAAAAAATATAAATGCAACAATTTTAAAGATTTTACAGAGTTACAGTTCATATAAGGAAATCATACAATTGAAATAAATTCATTAGGCCCTAATCTATTGATTTTACATGACTGGGAGTATGCAGGCCATGGATGAACTGGGACATTTTCAGTTTCCAGGAATTATGTACAGATCCTTGCGACATGGGGCTGTGCATTATCATACTGAGACATGAGGTGATGGCGGCAGATGAATGGCATGATAATGGGCCTCAGGATCTTGTCACAGTATCTCTGTGCATTCAAATTGCCATCAATAAAATGCAATTGTTTGGTGTACATTGTCCATAACTTATGCCTGCCCATATCATAGCCCCATCGCCACCATGGGACACTCTGTTCACAACATTGACATCAGCAAACCGCTAGCTCACACAACGCCTTACATGTGGTCTGTGACTGTGAGGCCGGTTGGACGTACTGACAAATTCTCTAAAATGAGGCGGCTTATGGTAGAGGCGGCTTATGGTAGAGAAATTAACATTCAGTTCTCTGGCAACAGCTCTGGTGGACATTCCTGCAGTCAGTTTGCCAATTGCAAGCTCCCTTAACTTGAGACATCTGTGGCATTGTGTGACACAACTGCACATTTTAGTGTCCTTTTATTGTTCCCAGCACAAGGTGTGCCTGGTGTAATGGTCATGCTGTTTAATCAGTTTCTTGATATGCACACCTGTCAGGTGAATGGATTATCTTGGCCAAGGAGAAATACTCACTAACAGGGATATAAATGAATTTCTGCACAAAATTTGAGCAAGATAAGCCTTTTGTGCGTATGGAACATTTCTGGGATCATTTATTTCAGCTCATGAAACATGGGACGAACACTTCACATGTTACGTTTATATTTTTGTTCAGTATATATTAGAACAGGGTTGTTTATATTCGTACATACTGTATTCCTTGGCCTCCATTAACAATGTGATAAATGTATTTCAGTGAAAGTGTTACCTGTTCAGGTGAAACAGGAAGCCACAGAGCATGAGGAGCCAATAACAAGTGACAAAGAAAACGTGCCGACTAAGAAAAACGACCCCACAGTGAGTAAAGTACCTTTTTATATATGCTAATGTATTTTAGCTAATCAGGGCTAATTGTCTCTTCATTATTACTATGATGATGGTAATGATTATAGTAACAATATTGGATAGCATTTATACAGGTCAGGTTTCTCTCAAAATTAACTCATCCCATCCACACACCTATGGCAGCCATTTTGCAATGTTTTAGCTGAAAAGTGTATAAGAAGTGTCGCTGTGTCTGTCTCCTCAGGTGGACCAGTACATGTGTCTGGTGTGTGGCAGTGGGAGCGAAGAGAACCGCCTGCTGCTGTGTGACGGCTGTGACGACAGCTACCACACCTTCTGTCTGATCCCGCCCCTCCACGATGTCCCCAAAGGAGACTGGAGGTGCCCCAAGTGCCTTGCTCAGGTGACAGACAGCCTCTCTCTTCCAGACACAATTACCATACTACTGTCAACACACTCCACACACCCCGTCCACTGGGGAAGCTGTTGAACACTGCAGTAGTCTGGAAATGGAAACTTAATATTGTTTTCACTGTAAAGGCAAACGCACAGCTAGACAAAAGCATGCTCAAATTCTGCTCTTCTGTATGTTATTTTCTGTAGCTACTCAATGGAATTCTTAAAAAATAATAATAATAATTTCAGGTGACATTTGCTGTATTAGTGCTTACTTCCCAGTCTTGTCTTCCCCACAGGAGTGTTGCAAACCTCAGGTAGCCTTTGGTTTCGAGCAGGCTGGCAGGGACTACTCTCTACGCACTTTTGGGGACATGGCAGACTCCTTCAAGTCAGACTATTTCAACATGCCTGTCCATGTAAGTTGGGCAGTATATGTGGTGTTTAGTAGAGAGAACTGGAAAAAGGTTGTATTTAACAAGTTTGAAATGGAGCAATATTTTCTCAGTGGTGTGCTCCTGAACTCCAGCCTGATATTGACTGTATTAGATGGAGCTCATCCATGCTCAGTCGGAAGTTGAGGTCACGGTGTGTTTTTCTTTCTTTCTCTCTCCCTCTCTGTCTGTTAGATGGTTCCAACAGAGCTAGTGGAGAAGGAGTTCTGGCGCTTGGTCAGCACAATCGAAGAGGACGTTACTGTGGAGTATGGGGCAGACATCGCCTCCAAGGAGTTTGGGAGCGGCTTCCCCATCAGAGGTGGACGATTCCAAGTCTCCCCTGAGGATGAGGTACAAAGGCTCTCCTCTTACAGGTTAACATAGGCTAGGTTTTGGGAGGATTATGAAGTTTATTTTGCCTCAACATCATGGCAACAGTACATCATCTCAGACCAAGAGAGCGGTTTGTCACCTAAAGATAATTAATTTCTTTAGAATCTACTTCTCATAATATTTTGTAGATCTAGAATGGAGACAATTATTAGCTAGCTAGTAGCTACATCACAACCTCCCAGAAATCTATACCCCTCAGAGACCTTGGTAGAACTTGTTGCTTGTATTTATGGTGATATTGGCGTTCTAATGCAGATGAAACCCTTCCCAGTAAAGTAGCATCTCAGACCCAGTATCTTAGACTGTCACCCTGAGTTCAGTCTAGCCTGAACTTGTGCCCTTTCTCTGACGCTTAGGATTACCTGAGCAGTGGCTGGAACCTGAACAACATGCCCGTGATGGACTCTTCGGTGCTGACTCACATTACGGCCGACATCTGTGGGATGAAGTTACCCTGGCTCTACGTGGGCATGTGCTTCTCCTCCTTCTGCTGGCACATCGAGGACCACTGGAGCTACTCCATCAACTACTTGCACTGGTACAGACAGGTGTCCTCTTAAGGCCCCACAGGCCATCAGTATAATATGACCTTGTGGCTGGACCTGGGAAAACTTGGCCCTAGGTATAAAGCATTGTGTAGTGGTCTAAGCAAATAGTCTCTGCTTCTTTCATTCTGAGGAATCTTTTGAAACCCATATGCTTGCTTAGTATTTGAGTTAGTTTATTGGTTGACGTAGTATTAAACACACAAGAGTACACCTCCAAGCTTAAGTGGTAACGTCAGTGTTTTTGAGAAAATGGCATCTGTGTTCTCAGGGGAGAGCCCAAGACGTGGTACGGGGTTCCGGGATACGCTGCAGAGAAGCTGGAGTGGGTGATGAGGAAACTGGCCCCCGAGCTGTTTGAGTCCCAGCCTGACCTCCTGCACCAGCTGGTCACCATCATGAACCCCAACACACTCATGAACCACGGTGTCCCCGTAAGTACCACACCCACCAACAACACACAGTGATGCAAGTCAAAATAAATAACATTGTGTGTAGCTATGGTATTGGTCTAACCATGACTTCATACCTACTCTTTAGGTTTATCGCACCAATCAGTGCTCTGGCGAGTTTGTCATCACCTTCCCCAGAGCCTACCATAGTGGATTTAACCAGGGCTTCAACTTTGCAGAGGCTGTCAACTTTTGCACCATGGACTGGGTAAGATGCCATGAAGTCCCTCATCAATACCATACAGAAGCTAGTAATTTAATAACCGGAAGATACTTCTAATGCTCAGTGTACAAAAGCCTGTATACCCTGTAGCTCTTTGGATCAAGTTTGGTTATCACTGATGTAACCAGCACTGTGTATGGCTCTTGTTGATGGTGTTAAATCGATAGTAGAGTATAGTTCTAACCCAAAGCCTCCTTCTGTTTCTCAGATGCCCATGGGCCGCATGTGTGTGGACCACTATCGGCAGCTGAATAGGTACTGTGTCTTCTCCCACGACGAGATGGTCTGCAAGATGGCATCCAAGGCGGACACCACCATGGATGTGGCCCTGGCCTCGGCTGTGCAGAGGGACATGACCGTCATGCTCCAGGAGGAAGACAAACTGAGGGACAAAGTCAGCAAGATGGTGAGAGGCCTCTCATACCGGCACGTACAGTGCATTTGTAAAGTGTCTCTGTCTCACATATATAGTACCAATCAAGTTTGGTCACACCTACTCACTCATTCAAGGGCTTTTCTTTCTTTTTACAATTTTCTACATTGTAGAATAATAGTGAAGACGTCATAAAAAATATGAAATAACACATGGAATCATGTAGTAACCAAAAAAAAACGAATCAAAGTTTTTGCCTTGACAGCTTTGCACACTCTTGGCATTCTCTCAACCAGCTTCACCTGGAATGCTTTTTCAACAGTCTTGAAGGAGTTCTCCACAAATGCTGGGCACTTGTTGGCTGCTTTTCCTTCACTCTGCGGTCCAACTCATCCCAAACCATCTCAATTGGGTTGAGGTCGGGTGATTGTGGCCAGGTCATCTGATGCAGCACTCATCACTCTCATTGGTCAAATAGCCCTTACACAGCCTGGAGGTGTGTTGGGTCATTGTCCTGTTGAAAAACAAATGATGGTCTCACTAAGCGCAAACCAGATGGGATGGCGTATCGCTGTGGTAGCCCTGCTGGTTAAGTGTGCCTTGAATTCTAAATAAATCACCGATCGTGTCACCAGCAAAGCACCATCACACCTCCTCCTCCATGCTTCACGGTGGGAACCACACATGCGGAGATCATCCGTTCACCTACTCTGCGTCTCTCACAAAGACACAGCGGTTAGAACCAAAAATCTCAAATTTGGACTCATCAGACCAAATGACAGATTTCCACCTGTCTGTCCATTACTTGTGTTTCTTGGCCCAAGCAAGTCTCTTCTTATTATTGGTGTCCTTCGTAGTGGTTTCTTTGCAGCAATTCGATCATGAAGGCCTGATTCACGCAGTCTCCTCTTAACAGTTGATGTTGAGATGTCTGTTACTTGAACTCTGTGAAGCATTTATTTGGGCTGCAATTTATGAGGCTGGTAACTCGAGTGAATTTATCCTCTGCAGCAGAGGTAACTCTGGGTCTTCCTTTCCTGTGGCAGTCCTCATGAGAGCCAGTTTCATCATAACGCTTGATGGTTTTTGCGACCTCACTTGAAGAAATGTTTAAAGTTCTTGAAATTTTCCGTATGAAGGTCAGTCAATGTCTTAAAGTAATGATGGACTGTCGTTTCTCTTTGCTTATTTGAGCTGTTCTTGCCATAATATGGACTTGGTCTTTTACCAAATAGGGCCATCTTCTATATACCACCCCTACCTTGTCACAACACAACTGATAAGCTCTAATGCATTAATAACTGTTGAGGACAGGCGTTTCACTAGCGGAAAGCCAACATCCAATGGAACAGCAGGGCGCGAAATACAAAACATCAAAAATCTAATAATTTCAATTTCTCAAACATATGACTATTTTACACCATTTTAAAGATATACTTCTCCTTAATGTAACCACATTGTCCGATTTCAAAAAGGCTTTACAGCAAAAGCAAAACATTAGATTATGTTAGGAGAGTACATAGACAAAAATAACCACACAGCCATTTTCCAAGCAAGGAGAGGCGTCACAAAAACCCAAAACACAGCTAAATGAAGCACTAACCTTTGACAATCTTCATCAGATGACACTCCTAGGACATCATGTTACACAATACATGCATGTTTTGTTCAATAAAGTTCATATTTATATCCAAAAACAGCATTTTACGTTGGCGTGTGATGTTCAGATAATGTATTTCCACCAAAACCCCCGGTGAATGTGCACATCAATTTACAAAAATACTCATCATAAACGTTGACAAAATACATAATTATTATAAGAATTATAGATACAGATACCTTTATGCAACCGCTGTGTCAGATTTTAAAATAGCTTTTCGGTGAAAGCACATTTTTCAATATTCTGAGTACATAGCTCGCCATCAAAGCAAGCTATACAGACACCCGCCAAGTTCTGGGGTCACCTAAACTCAGAATTAGTATTATAAATATTCTCTTAACTTTGCTGATCTTCGTCAGAAAGCACTCCCAGGACTGCTACTTCCACAAGAAATGTTGTTTTGTTCAAAATAATCCATATTTATGTCCAAATACCTCTGTTATGTTCGTGCGTTCAGGTCACTATCCAAAGGCATAACGCACGAGTGCAATTCGAGACACAAAAAGTCAAAATGTTCTATTACCGTTCTTAGAAGCATGTGAAACTTTGTTTACGATCAATCTTTATGGTATTTTTAACGTAAAATTGCGATAATATTACAATCGGACAATAGCATATTCATTCAAGAAGAAAAAGAAGGAACGGCGCACTCGCGGGATCGCTCATCTTCAATCCCTTGTTCCTCAGACTGAGCTCCTTTTCTCTGCCCAGTTACAGGAGACGGATGAAAACTTTCTGAAGGCTTTTGACAGCCAATTCAAGCCTTAGGAAGTGCAACGTGACCCCACAGACACTGTAGTTTTGATAAAGATTCAAAAGAAGAACTACAATTCTCAGACTTTCCACTTCCTGGTTGGATTCTTCTCAGGTTTTTGCCTGCCATATGAGTTCTGTTATACTCAGACATCATTCAAACAGTTTTAGAAACTTCAGAGTGTTTTCTATCCAAATCTACTAATAATATGCATATTCTAGTTTCTGGGCCAGAGTAGTAACCAGTTTAATTTGGGTACGTTTTTCATCCGGCTGTGAAAATACTGCCCCCTACACCTTTAACAGGTTTTAAGAAGGAAAGAAATTCCACAAATTAACTTTAAACAAGGCACACCTGTTAATTGAAATGCATTCCGAGTTACCTCAGCTTGTTGAGGGAATGCCAAGTGTGCAAAGCTGCCATCAAGGCAAAGGGTGGCTACTTTAAAGATTCTCAAATATAAAATATATTTTGATTTGTTTAACACTTTTGCTTACTACATGATTCCATGTGTTATTTCATAGTTTTGATGTCTACACTATTATTCTACAATATAAAAATAAAAACCCTTGAATGAGTAGGTGTCAACTTTTGACTGTGTGTGTGATATATAAACTCTGCAAAAAAAGAAACGTCCTCTCACTGTCAACTGCGTTTATTTTAAGCAAACTTGTGTAAATATTTGTATGAACATAAGATTCAACAACTGAGACATAAACTGAACAAGTTCCACAGACATGTGACTAACAGAAATGGAATAATGTGTCCCTGAACAAAGGGGGGGGTCAAAATCAAAAGTCAGTCAGTAGCCACCAGCTGCATTAAGTACTGCAGTGCCTCTCCTCCTCATGGACTGCACCAGATTTGCCAGTTCTTGCTGTGAGATGTTACCCCACTCTTCCACCAAGGCACCTGCAAGTTCCCGGACATTTCGTGAGGGAATGGCCCTAGCCCTCAGCCTCCGATCCAACAGGTTCCAGACGTGCTCAGTGGGATTGAGATCCGGGCTCTTGGCAGAACACTGACATTCCTGTCTTGCAGGAAATCACGCACAGAACGAGCATTATGGCTGGAGGAGGATGTCTCTTCCCTGTAACACACAGTGTTGAGATTGCCTGCAATGACAACAAACTCAGTCCTATGATGCTGTGACACACCGCCCCAGACCATGACGGACCCTCCACCTCCATATCGGTCCCACTCGAGAGTTCAGGTCTCGGTGTAACGCTCATTCCTTCAACGATAAATGTAAATCCGACCATCACCCCCGGTGAGACAAAACCGCGACTCGTCAGTGAAGAGCACTTTTTGCTAGTCCTGTCTGTCCAGCGATGGTGGGTTTGTGCCCATAGGCGATGTTGTCATCGGTGATGTCTGGTGACGACCTGCTTTACAACAGGCCTACAAGCCCTCAGTCCAGCCTCTCTCAGCCTATTGCGGACAGTCTGAGCACTGATGGAGGGATTGTGCGTTCTGGTGAATATCCTCTTGCATCTAGACGTTCCGTCAGCGGAACCCCTATTCCAGTGAATTTACAAAATTACTAGTTTCTATGCAAGAGTAGTAACCAGATTAAATCGGGTACGTTTTTTATCCGGCTGTGAAAATACTGCCCCCTATCCACAACAGGATATCTGTGAAGTAATTTTGATTATCTTTGAAAGACAGGGTCCTGAAAAAGGGATGTTTCTTTTTTTGCTGAGTTTATATATACAGAAGTTAGTCTTATTCTAACATTGATTAAATACACATTTTCCTCATAAATCTACACAATACCCCATAATGACAAAGAGAAAAGTATTTATTTTTTATTTTGGCACATTTTTTTTTCAACATTTGACAGAAATACTTTATTCAGACCCTTTACTAATGGACTTGAAATTGAGCTCAGGTGTATCCTGTTTACATTGATGATCCTTGTTGTTTTTAAAACTTGAGTCCACCTGTGGTAAACTTAATTGATTGGACATGATTTGGAAATGCACACACCTGTCTATATAAGGTCCCACAGTTAATAGTGCATGTCAGAGCAAAATCCAAGCCATGAGGTTGAAGGAATTGTCCGTAGTGCTCCAAGACAGGAATGTGTTGAGGCACAGATCTGTGGAAGGGTACTAAAAAAATTCTGCTGCATTGAAGGTCCCCAAAAACCCAGTGGTCTGCATCATTCTTAAATAGAAGAAGTTTGGAACCACCAAGACTCTTCCTTAAGTTGGCCACCAGGCCAAATTGAGCAATCGGGGGAGAAGGGCCTTGGTAAGGGAGGTGACCAAGAACCCAATGGTCACTCTGACAGAGCTCTGTTCTGATGAAACCAAGATTGAAGTCTTTGGGCTGAATGCCAAGCATTACGTCTGCGGAAAATCAGTTACCATCCCAACAGTGAAGCATGGTGGTGGCAGCATTATGCAGTGGGGATGTTTTTCAGCGTCAGGGACTGGGCGACTAGTCAGGATCGAGGGAAAGGTGAACGGAGCAAAGTACAGAGATCCTTGATACAATCCTGCTCAGGACCTCGGATGGGGGCAAAGGTTCACCTTCCAACAGGACAACGACCCTAACTGCAAAGCCAAGACAATGCAGGAGTGGCTTCGGGACAAGACTCTGAATGTCCTTGACTGACCCAGCCAGAGCCTGGACTTGAACCCGATCGAACATCTCTGGAGAGACCTGAGAATAGCTGTGCAGCGACGCTCCTCATCCAAACTGACAGAGCTTGAGTGGATCTGTAGAGAAGAATGGGAGAAACTACTCAAATACATGTGTGCCAAGCTTGTAGCGTCATACCCTAAAAGACTCGAGGCTGTAATCGCTGCCAAAGGTGCTTTAACAAAGTACCTAGTAAAGGGTCTGAATACTTAAGTAAATGTGATATTTAATTTTTTATACATTTGCCTATTTTTGCTTTTTCATTGTGGGGTTTTGTGTGTAGATTTCATCCATTTTAGAATAAGGCTGTAACGTAGCATAATGTGGGAAAAGTCAAGGGGTCTGAGTACTTTCTGAATGCACTGTATTCTAGTCAAGTCCTATCCAATTGAACTATTGCTCTACATATATTATTCTATCCTACGTATTCTTCAGATATACTATATATTCTATCCATCTACTGTCCATAATGTCTATACATCCCATTTATTTATACTCCGACATTGCTCTTCCGAATATTTCTTAA
Source organism: Salmo trutta (assembly GCF_901001165.1). Lineage (NCBI taxonomy): Eukaryota > Metazoa > Chordata > Actinopteri > Salmoniformes > Salmonidae > Salmo > Salmo trutta. Next base: position 37,492,511 of record NC_042970.1, on the reverse strand, counting down.
TTCCATTCTTTAACTTTTTTTAGTTGTGTATTAGATTACTGCACCGTTTCGCTACACCTGCAATAACATCTGCTAAATATGTGTATACGACAATACAATTTGATTTGAAATGGCCACAGTTAAGTTTCCTCCACTTGTGTCTGTGCCCGCGTCATCCCTGTCTCTCCTCCTAGTATGGCTCTAGGTGTGGGTGTCTGTGTGTGTTGATGACTGTATCTGTGTGTTCCCAGGGCGTGCAGCGTTCCCAGCAGGCGGAGTACGACCTGCTGCCAGACGAGGAGCGCCAGTGTTCCAAGTGCAGGACCACCTGCTACCTGTCTGCCCTCACCTGTCCCTGCAGCCCCGGCCAGCTGGTGTGTCTGCACCACGCCCACGACCTCTGCTCCTGTACCTCCAGCAAACTCACACTCAAGTAAGTCAATCCACAGCCAAGTTAGTTCTAAATGCCCTCATAATGTTAATATACATCATGTCCCCCTCATTACGTACATCCCATGTTTTACAGAAACGCGCAGTCAACAGAAGCTCATTTACAGATCCCATGCACAAATGTATTTTTTTAAATTATGTTCTCGACTAAAATGCCCCTTTTTAAGAAAATGTCAAGTTAAAGTAAGGGTCAAAGTCGGAGTGCGCAGCGTTGAAACGTCTAAAGGCCTCCTAGACCTTCTGATAAAGAAGAAACACTAAAAAAGATATGGGTCACCTTGTTAAGTTCATGTTTTAAGAATCCCTATATTTCTGTTATTACGGGGCTATCACTCAGTCAAGAGTGCGCCTGCGCAGGGAGTCTTGTAGTTGATGGACCTAGCCTAGAGTGGAATGGCTACCTTGTAGTGTGTTCATACGGTATAGTAAACTTTGTTAAACTGGAACCTTGTCGTTGTGTCATTTCGAGTTAACAACCTGGCTAGAAAATCACCAATTGTGACAGCTGTTACTCAGCCAGGATAAGTCCTCAGAAACACACTAGACCTGTGTCTTGGTTTACAGCTACAGGTTTACCATGGCTGAGCTCTACCCCATGATGGAAGCAGTCACTCTGCGTGCTGAGTCCTACACATACTGGGTCTCTCATGTCAGTGACATCCTGGAGGCCAAACAAGACAAGAAAAGTGGTAAGTAGTAACCTCTTTGGGTCACTGACCTCTTTGGGTCACTGACCTCTTTGGGTCACTGACCTCTTTGGGTTCAGGCGTCTATGTAATTGAAATTGTTATTTAAGTAATAAAACGCAAAATGTTTAGGTTGCTTATTTGCATAACCCAAAGAAGACAAGATGTTCTTAAATGTCTCATGGAATGTTTTGTACTCCTTATCACTCAGATATGTTGTCTTTGTCTAAGGATGCACACAAAATACCAGAATAGTTTAAAATAGATTATTCTCTACCCTCTGCTAATTGTACAGCTTACCTGATCATTGGACCGTGATTCTTTGAATGCATTGTTGAATGTGTTTAAAGCCATGTTGGTTTATAAATGTGTGTTCAGGCTTGGAAGAGCTGCGCTCCCTGGTGGTGGAGGCAGAGGTGAAGCGGTTCCCTCAAAGTGACCTCCTGCGGCAGCTCCGCACAGTCACCCTGGATGCTGAGAAGTGTGCTGTGGTGGCCCAGCAGCTACTCATTGGGAAGAGGCAGACCAGGTAGGCTGTGTGCGTATAAACACACATGATTTCTATTATTGTATTATCATGCTTTTTTCATTAAAAAAATACCCCCTTTTTCTCCCCAATTTCGATCTTATCTCATCGCTGCAACTCCCCAACGGGCTCGGGAGGCGAAGGTCGAGTAATGCGTCCTCCAAAATATGACCCGCCAAACCGCGCTTCTTAACACCCGCCCGTTATCCCGGAAGCCAGCCAGACCAATGTGTCGGAGGAAACCCGTTAAACTGAATGAGGTCAACCTGCAGGCGCCCGGTCCGCCACAAGGAGTCGCTAGAGCGCCATGAGCCATGTAAAGCCCACCCAGCCAAACCCTTCCCTAACTCGGACGACCCTGGGCCAACTGTGCTATTGTGATACACAGCCCGAGATCAAACCTGGGTCTATAGTGACACCTCTAGCACTGCAGTGCAGTGCCTTAAACCACTGCACCACTCGGGAGGCCCATTTTTATAATGCTTTCTAATGTTAAAATTAGGGATGAACCAAAATTACAACATCCTCCATGACAGAGAACAGTTGATTGTCAAGGGCAATGAATATCATTATCTTGGTGTTAATGGTTTTCGCCTTTGAGTTGTCTCGCTGAAATGTTGTTACTCTTTCAAAGGACTGCTCGACTTGAACTTGTTGGAAGTGTGAGCTTATTATTATTATTATTTTATATTTTTCCTAAGTAGTCGCCGAATGTCTGGGGGTGATGCACTTTAAAATTATTAATTAGGTTTGTGGTATTGAAAGATTTCCCTTACTCCTGTCCTCTGGAATTAATAGCAGCAACAAATGTTGCATATGGCCTTTTTGTAATCTTCCTTTGAAACTTCTTCAAAATAGATCCACACAGCAGACATTGTGGGCTAGGTTATGAATATTGTGTTGCACATGTAGCACAGTATTTTTCGTGGTGTCATTGTCATCTACCTACGTTATATAGGTATGCACGTCAGCTTTGACATTGGTTTTGCACATCAGCGTTAAACTAGACATCGGGCCCGTGCCGATGTTGGCATTTTTTAGCTAATATTGTCCGATATGCTTACTGATATATTGTGCATTCCTAGTTAACATCCTTTACCACACCTGATTCTTGTATTCTTAGCCACATAGTTAGCCAAATGGTAGCTAATTCTGAAAGCAATCACGTAGATAGCCTTGCACAAGCCTGCCCTATAAGCTGTTCTGACAAGCCAGAACAGCTTATAGGGCAGGAGCAAAAGGCAGCTTGATGTACAAGTACACCCCCTGGACAGGACGCTAGTCTATCGCAGAGCAAATGTGCTTTAGTGAAAATGTATTTCAGCTTGTGTGCCCTGAATGTTAGCCGTGTCTCTGATCTAGTGTGTTGTTGTCAGGTATCGTTCAGGTGGAAGGAAGTCCCAGAGCCAGAACCTGCTGACAGTGGAGGAGCTCAGGTCGTTTGTCAGGCAGCTGCACAACCTACCCTGCAGCATCCGCCAGGCCCCCTTACTCAAGGTAGGCATTAGGAAGGTTTTACTTGATATATGGTTGTCTTAATTACCTTACATGCTGACCACACCAAAAATAAATGTACACATTTTATTCAATCATTGCACCCACACTGCTTGCGCGCGTCAATGAGCGCCTGCGTAGCCAGGCGCTAAAATAGAACTTGGTTCTATTTGTGACGTTTGAAGTGCTGCAAGTCCCGCCTCTCCCATCTCCTCATTGGTGTTTAGGAGCATATACCCACGTGGGTGTTTGAAAGATGAACTGAGGTCCACACTCCAGTCCAGTTGGTGGTGGTAATGCACCTTAACCTCTCTAGGGTACGTGGGACGAAATCGTCCCACACTATTCAACAGCCAGTGACAAATCAGAGCGCCAAATTTAAAACCACAAAATGTCATAATTCAAAGTTCTCAAACATAGGACTATTTTACACCATTTCAAAGATAAGACTCTCGTTAATCTAACCACATTGTCCGATTTCAAAAAGGCTTTACAGCGAAAGCAAAACATTAGATTATGTCAGGAGAGTACCCTGCCAAAAATAATCACACAGCCATTTTCAAAGCAAGCATATATGTCACCAAAACCACAGCTAAATGCAGCACTAACCTTTGATCTTCATCAGATGACACTCCTAGGACATTATGTTATACAATACATGCATGTTTTGTTCAATCAAGTTCATATTTATATCAAAAAAATGCTTTTTACATTAGCATGTGATGTACAGAACTAGCATACCCACCGAAAACTTCCAGTGAATTTACTAAATTACTCATGAATAACGTTCACAAAATACATAACAATTATTTTAAGAATTATAGATACAGAACTCCTTTATGCAATCGCGGTGTTAGATTTTAAAATAGCTTTTCGGCGAAAGCACATTTTTCAATATTCTGAGTACATAGCCCGGCCATTATGGCTAGCTAATTTGACACCCACCAAGTTTGGCCCTCACCAAACTCAGATTTACTATAAGAAAAATTGGATTACCTTTGCTGTTCTTCGTCAGAATGCACTCCCAGGACTTCTACTTCAACAACAAATGTTGTTTTGGTTTGAAATAATCCATAGTTATATTGAAATAGCTCCGTTTTGTTCGTGCATTGAGGTCACTATCCGAAGGGTGACGCGCGGGCGCATTTCGTGACAAAAAAATTCAAAATATTCCATTACCGTACTTCGAAGCATGTCAAACGCTGTTTAAAATCAATTTTTATGCTATTTTTCTCGTAAAATAGCGATAATATTCCAACCGGGCGACGTTATATTCATTCATAGACTGAAAGAAAAACATGGGGTCCTCTCGTGGACGCGCATCTCCGGTGTCATTGTTCCCTGCCTGACCACTCACAAAAACTCCTGCTGTTTTTCGCCCAGAGACTGCAGAGACGTCATTCCACTTTCTGGAGCCTTCTGAGAGCCAATGGAAGCCTTAGAAAATGTCACGTTACAGCAGAGATGCTGTATTTTTGATAGAGATGCCCTAGAAGGAGAACAAATTGTCAGACAGGGCACTTCCTGTATGGAATCTTCTCAGGTTTTGGCCTACCATATGAGTTCTGTTATACTCACAGACACCATTCAAACAGTTTTAGAAACTTTAGAGTGTTTTCTATCCAAATATACTTAATTATAATTATATGCATATTCTAGTTTTTGGGCAGGAGTAGTAACCAGATTAAATCGGGTACGTTTTTTTTATCCGGCCGTGAAAATACTGCCCCCTATCCCAAACAGGTTAAAGTTGGATGCCAACCATCTTATAAAGTCCAAAAAAGAAGCCTGAAGGAGGAGAGATTACAAGAAACTAACTCTGTTTACCCTTTTATCTCTGGATTAATTGTCAGAGTAGAAGACCTTGTGTATTTCAGATAAAATAACACAATGTTTATATCCTAAAACAAATTAGCTACTAACAGCAAGCTAGCTAGCAAAATTACCATAAATGTTTAATGCTTTTCGAACCTGTCCCCAAATTAATGTAGTTGCTTCAGAGTTATGATATTTCAACCTGCGTGTCCTGCTCATGTCTGGTGTGGGTTGACAAAATCAACATACGAACGATGGCGCGGTCAGCATGTTAGTTGAATGCACTGGTTGTAAGTCACTTTGGGTAAGAGTGTCTGCTAAATGACATTAAAGTAAATGCATGGTGATTGGGGCCGGAGGACCTACTACCACCACAGTAACAAGTCAAGTACTTTGTTTCTCACTTCACTAACACACCTGACTCTGAGCCGTGATTGATTGATTACTTGATGTGGCACTAGGCTGGGACAAAAGCCTACCTACAAGCCACCGTAGTCTTTTAGGACCAGGAGAACACTGAAAAGTAACAACTTTAATTGATTAACGCTTTAACCTGCTTGTATATCCCCCAGGACCTGCTGACCCGCGTGGATGACTTCCAGCAGAGCAGTGAGCAGCTCCTCTATGACGAGGCCCCCAGCCCAGCGGCGCTGCAGGGCCTGCTGGACGTGAGCTTGGGCCTGGATGTGGAACTTCCCCAGCTGGCCCTGCTCAGGGAGAGGTTGGAGCAGGCCCGCTGGCTAGACGGGGTTAAGGGGGCCAGTGTCCGGCCCCACAGCCTATGTCTGGACACCATGCGGAGGCTGATAGACCAAGGGGTGGGCCTGGCCCCACACGGCTCAGTGGAGAGGGCTATGGCCCGCCTGCAGGAGCTGCTCACCATGTCGGAGCACTGGGAGGAGCGGGCGCTCCGCCTCATGGAGGCTAGGTGAGAGACAGACAGACGAGGAGGAGGAGAGTGGCTTAGACAGTACTGTAATTGAATATGAAATGATTTACATATATACACTAGATGACTGATAGGGGGCTTTGTGTTTAAGCCACCATCTTGGCACTCATCACCCTTGTAGAAAATATTTTGGAAGCTATAGAAATGCCTTTATTAATGTCTACATTATTCTATTACAGACACCTTAATGCATACTTTTTTATATTATGTGAGCTTAACATAAATGTATGAAAATATATAAACATTTTCCTTAAAGTATCATTTCACTACAACAAAAAATACTTAAATGCATGTAATTTTGTCCTTAACATTTAATTGAAATACTGTAGAATTCCATTCAGCCACTCAATGGCCAATACATAGCATCAGCAATCCAGGATTTATATACACTGAGTGTACCAAACATTAGGAACACTATTAATGTTGAGTTGCACCCCCTTTTGCCCTCAACATCATCAATTCGTCGGGACATGGACTCCACAAGGTGTCGAAAGCGTTCCATTGGAATGCTGGTCAATGTTGACGCCAATGCTTCCTACAGTTGTCTGGATGTCCTTTGGGTGGGGGACCATTCTTGATACACATGGGAAACTGTTGCGTGTGGAAAAACCCAGCAAATTTGAAGTTCATGAGACACACTGGTGCGCCTGACACCTACTACCATACTCTGTTCAACGGGACTTAAATCTTTTGTCATGCCCATTCACCCTCTGAATGGTACACATACACAATCCATGTCCATCTTTTAAACTGTCTCATCCCCTTCATCTACACTGAAGTGGACAGTAAGGGATCATAGCTTTTACCTGGTCAGTCTGTCATGGAAAGAGGTGTTTGTAATGGTTATATTCTGTATGAAACAATGTACATGGAGAACTCTTGGTTCAGTTGTCACCTTTCTTTCTTTCCCTGAGACATGGCTGTAGACTCCTAGCTGTAGTAGGAGTTAACCTGAGACATGGCTGTAGACTCCTAGCTGTAGTAGGAGTTAACCTGAGACATGGCTGTAGACTCCTAGCTGTAGTAGGAGTCAACCTGAGACATGGCTGTAGACTCCTAGCTGTAGTAGGAGTCAACCTGAGACATGGCTGTAGACTCCTAGCTGTAGTAGGAGTCAACCTGAGACATGGCTGTAGACTCCTAGCTGTAGTAGGAGTCAACCTGAGACATGGCTGTAGACTCCTAGCTGTAGTAGGAGTCAACCTGAGACATGGCTGTAGACTCCTAGCTGTAGTAGGAGTCAACCTGAGACATGGCTGTAGACTCCTAGCTGTAGTAGGAGTCAACCTGAGACATGGCTGTAGACTCCTAGCTGTAGTAGGAGTCAACCTGAGACATGGCTGTAGACTCCTAGCTGTAGTAGGAGTCAACCTGAGACATGGCTGTAGACTCCTAGCTGTAGTAGGAGTTAACCTGAGACATGGCTGTAAACTTCTTTCCTGACTTGAGTAATTTAACATTTTTCAAGTGCAACTGAACCGAAAAACCAACTTCTCTGGTTGAAGACAGCCAATGTGGCGTCGATATGAGTGAAATATTTATTCCTGTGTCAAAATTTACTACACAGTGCTGGTAGCTCTAAACTGGTTAAGACAGCTCTCCTAAATATCTGTCGAGTAGGTGGGACTCCTTATTACTAGAGGCTTCGTGCATAGTTTTTATATTTTACCCATAAGAGTAGAATTAAAGTGTCTCTTCTCAGTACTTATGACCAATTTTCTACTCTGAGAGCTTTGTGGATATGGGACCTGGTTAAACTGTTTCAAGTTGTATAGAAGGGTGAGTGACTAACTGTTTTGGCAGAGTGAATGTACAAACGCTTCCCACGTTCGAACACACACGAGACACCCACTGCAAATTATGCTTCCAAGACCGAAATCTTGTTCTCAGTCTTCCTAATGAGACTGTTTGAAACCGAGGCTTAATCAGTCATTTCAGCCCCCCTTCAGTAGTAAAGGAATATACATGTTTTCATTAGGAAATGGCTACGAGATACACAAAACAAGTTAAATAAAATGGATTGAGACTCGTAAAACTAAACAAGGCACACTGAAATAGCACTGACGCCTTCCTTGCGAAAGCTGCTTAGAAGTTCAGCCAGCAGAGAGTGAAAAGTGCAAGATTTGCATTTTGGAGTTGAAAGCTGCTTCCTGGTGTATTAACTGGATCAGTGGGTTGGGACAGTGCTCTGCTCTGCTGGCTTACGCCACAGTTTACACAGATGCTAGTAGCAGAGCATGGGCCCATCGCCATTAGGGTAAACTGTGGCCTAAAGTGAGACATCTTGGACCGTAAGGTGGTTATTTGACAACTGAACTTCAGTCAACGTTTTGAATAGAGTAACATGGTATACCGAGCACTAATTCCACTGTTTTTATAAGCAACATTGCTTCAGAGAGTTGTCTTGGTTTAGTTAGATTTCAACCCGTCTGAAAAGAGAACTCCGTAGTGCTAATGTGATAAGTGACTACTGTAGAGCCATATGAACTGTGAAATGAGTCACTCATTTTGTACCACCTGGTTTGGGGAAGATATGAAAAGGTCTCGACAGAACTTGACACTGAAGATAGAAGCTGTACTGTGCATATTTTTGTGTTTTTAAAGCTAGCTTCTATCTCCAGGCCACGTCACTGTGTGGAAACTCTTGTGGAAGCTCTGCAGGAGGTGGCTAGTATCCCTGCCTATCTTCCCAACTGTCTGCTGCTGAAGGACACGGTGGACCAGGCTAAAGACTGGCTTCAGGAGGCAGAGACCCTACAGGTATGAGACTCTTAGGTTGTGTCCCAAAGTGCAATACATGGGGAATAAGGTGCCATACCTTTGACAATTGCTCTGGGGAAAAAGCAATGCACTACATTCTAGTTTATGATCCCATGTAATTGGAAACATCTCTGAATGAATATAGTTTTATTCTATATGGGTATCTTTCTAAATACAATACAACTGCTTCTGGTTAGCCAGACTGAAAAGAACAAAGCGAGAGAGAAGGAAAGAAAGCCAGACTTCTTATAAGAGTATCTATATGCTTGTCTTTCTGTTTGTTTTGTGTGTAGCTGGGAGGCCGTATCCCTGTGCTGGATACCCTGACTGAGCTGGTGTCCCGGGCCAAGGCCATCCCAGTCTGGCTTGACCCCCTGGCTCGACTTGATTCCCTGGTGTTTGACGTGCAGGCCTGGAAGGAGAGCGCTGCCAAGACCTTTCTAATGAAGAACTCCACTTACTCCCTGCTGGAGGTAAAACATCTGCAACAATCTAATGCCAATACACATAATCAGACACCTTAGGGGTTGTCAAAAGTAGTACACTATAAAGTAAATGGTGTGCCATCTGGGCGTTCATCTTAGAATCACTCATAAGATCCTGAGGTCTTTCGGGATTTGGCTCTGTCTTTTGTGTGTTTAGGTGCTGTGCCCCCGGTGTGAGGCTGGGACGGGGCCTCAGAAGTCAAAGTATAAAAGGGCAAAGGATGCGGCCCAGTGCAGTGAGAGAAACAGCGCCAGGCTGGACTGCCTGAGTGATGTGGAGAGGGCCCTCTCAGAGAGCAAGGACTCTGCCTCTGCTGTACGTGCTGCTCTCTCTCTATGTACATGTTTTTTTTAAACCAAAAGCAGACCATTGAACTCATTAAGTTCCACTATATTCTAAAGACACCCACACCCGTGTGGCTCAGTTGGTAGAGCATGGTGTTTGCAACACCGGGGTTGTGGGTTTGATTCCCGCGGGGGACCAGTACGGAGACAAAATGTATGAAATGTATGCATTCACTACTGTAAGTCGCTCTGGATAAGAGCGTCTGCTAAATGACTAAAAATGTAAAATGTATTGCAATCAGTGAACCCCTCTAAATTGATATGAGGACCCATGATATGAAGGGGCATGATTAAATGTATGTATGGTTTGATACAGTATTCCATATACTGTAGCTGTTTGGTTACATGTATGTTGATGTAATGAGTATTGCGTGTTGTCATGCCAACCTGTGCTGGTTCCCCTCTGTAGATGGCCACTCTGGCCGAGGTACGTCAGAAGGAGATGGAGAGTCTGCTGGCCCTTAGGGCCTCCAACGAGTCCAAGCTGCTCCTGGCCGGTGACTGTGGGGCATTGAGGGTGTGCGTGTGCCACAAGGCTCCGTCAGGTGCCATGCTGCAGTGCGAGCTCTGCCGTGACGCCTTCCACCGCAGCTGTGTCTTAGGCTCTAACCAGGACCCCTTGCCCAACCAGGCCTGGGTGTGCCCCCAGTGCCAACTCTCGGAGAAACCCCCTCTTGACCGGGTGCTGCCCCTGCTGGCCTCCCTGCAGCGCATCCGGGTACGGCTGCCTGAGGGTGACGCCCTACGCTTCCTCATCGAGAGGACGGTCCGCTGGCAGCACCGCGTGCAGCAGGCCTCTGCCGAGGTGGGGCAGGGGGTGGCTGTGACGACATCACATCAGCGCTGGGCCTCGTCTAGTCCAACCTGGGCTCCGTCTCCGACTCAGGAAACAAACAGCATGTCGTTCTACACAGAGCACCAGTGCATTCCTCTGCAGGGTCAGTGTCGGGCTAGGAACAACATCTAATACCCCAACATCTCAGAACAAGTCACATTTCTATCATATTTATCAAATTAATGACACGTTAAAAAAATATATATATTCCTGAAAGGGCTGTGTTGAGCTGTATTATTGGTGTTTGTTTCAGGACTGAGCCCTGAGCTGGAGGAGCTGATGGTAGAGGGCTTCCTGCTGCAGGTGACTCTGCCTGAGACCCAGCAGTTGTACAGGTCCCTCCTCATTAAACTGGACCCCCGCCATCACCACCACACAGACAGCCCCTTTCCACAGCACAGCGCAGAGCAGGATCAACACCAGCACAACTCTCAGGGAGGGAGCCCCCCTCACAACCAGGTAACATACTAGTCTACAACTTTAAAGCAGAGCTCAGGTAGCAGGCTAACCACTTGATATAATGGTTATATTGATGTATTTGTGAAGTTCCTGAAAATGTGTCCTTCAGTTTGACATCCATTTTTTTAAATTTTATTTGGGTAATAAATAATACGACAAGATGTGCATTGGATCACAGAGAATGGCACTTAAAAGCATGAATTAAAACACTTATTAAACACTTATCTAATGACTAAAAAATGACAAAGTTACAAAACAAACATTATTCAAACCAAAACATCACATTCATATGTATGACTTTAGAGATCCTAATAGATGTGGTAAAGGAGTCAATGGAATGCAGACATTCCATTGACCAGATTGGCGCACATTCGACAAATCTGATCTAACAAAGTGGATATACATCAAATCTGTCATGATTTATGTATTGTAACAGGCCCACAATGTGCTTACTTAAGTTAGACTTGGCTGTTTTCGCTGCATAACATGTAGAAGTTGTCCCTTTTAAGGTTTAGAAGATGTGACTGCTAAATGCGAACTCCCGCTCGTATCACTTGGTTAGCATAGCTAGCATACAGAAATCGTTGATGGTAGTCATTTTTAACTGTAATGCAGTTGATTTGGTAACGATGACATGAACGTGTTGGGGTTGACATCCATACAAGCATTATACCCCGATATTTTTATTTATTTTTTATGTCAACATCGTGTGAAATACACATATAAAGAATAGCCGAAATGTAGACACATTTTGCTGGGGTGCAATAGAGCCCCACAGTGGAGGTGTCCATAATACCCATAAAAGCTAGCGGTCAAACAGCAAAATGGTTCCAAAAGTATTTCCCATAGGGAATTTTAGAAACACTTAAAATAAGAGTTGTGTTTCGTGTAGGCTTAGCCTGGTGTGACATTTTGATAACCATGTAAATCTCTCAGACAAGATGACTTATCAAAACTATAAACGGTTATCAAAACATCACACCAGGTTAAGCCTACACGAAACAGACCTTATTTTAAGTGTTTCCAAAATCCCCTATGGGAAAAATGAATGGTGGAAAAACGATTAGAACCATTTCCTTGTTGGACCATTAGGTTTTATGGGTATAATGACTCATACTGTGGTACTCTGAGGAGACACGGGATCTTTCTCCCATGGCCCTTTCCCCCACAAGATTCCATGGCAATTCCCTTGTTTTGGTCGAGTTCAATATTAAATTACTAGAGGGGATATGTCATAAAGTTCCATAACGGGGTGGAAATGGCTGCCATCTTGGTCAGCGAGAAATCCAAAACCAGTGTTATTGGAATGAAGGACAGTAGAGGCATTGGTAATACATTTCCTGCTTTTACTTATGCAGGAAAATAAAAGGCATGTGATGGATCAGAAATTGTGTAATGGAATTATAGTAAACAGGTTTTATATAAAGATTTCTGTATAAATAGCCTGTAAAATATATGTGAATAGAATGTAAATGTCTCGGATTTTGTTTTCTTGGAAAGCTGAGTGCTATTATATGATACAATATCAGTACTTGTTGCATTTACAACATGTCTAAATCCTATCAACTGATTTCAGCCAGTGTATGGCTGTGGATTGACTACATTGTTTGAATGGAATGTTGGCATATTGGCGGTTAATTTGGAAACATTTATGGAATTATTCCTCTAAAACTGGCTGTCTAGCTAGATAACACGCATACAGTGCAGATAAATTACTACAGCACTGGCAAATCATGGTTGACCAACTCTCTGACCAACATGGCTGATCTTTGGACCATCATAAAGAGGTTCGTCCATTCTAGTGTTCTAATTCCTAATTATGTGTATGACCTTCATGTGTGGTTACTGTTACCAGAATGGAGTAGCCTGTCCCAAGAAGGAGGCAGTGAACGGAAAGAGGACCAAGCGGCACATGGAGGAGGAGGGCTCCGAGCGCAAGGACAAAGCCAAGAAGCCCCGCAAGAAGAAGCCCAAGTTGAACAAGGAGAGGAGCCAGGAGGCCAAGGGGACCTGTTCACCCACCGCCACCCACTCTGACCTCTCCCTGTCGGACTCGGATGAAGACTTCACCCTGTGCGCTGCACCATGGTGCCGAGAGCCAGAGGGGAAACAGGTTAGCATTACACCCCCCTCCACTGCGTAATGTTGTGGGTCATTTCAATGTGCTTTCCCTCCACTCGTATCAAATTGTTTTAGAGATCAACTAACAGACTTATTGTAGTATATTCAAAGTAGTATGATTTGTATAAAGTGCGTATACAGAAGCTGACCAGTGTCTCTTTCCCGCTCTCTTTTTATCAGGTGAATTGGGTCCAGTGTGACGGAAGCTGCCAGCAGTGGTTCCATCAGGTCTGTGTGGGAGTGTCTGCAGAGCAGGCTGAAAAAGAGGACTACATCTGTATCAGCTGCACACAGCCAGACCACACCAGGGAGTGAAGACCAAAAGGAATGGTTTTGAAGTATCATCAGTTTAGTTTAAGTCACAGCTCTGGGTGCATAACCACCCAGTGAACTCCCTTTCTTCGCTGTGCTCTGGTCCCACTGCTTCCTCATTGACCTTCCTGATCTGGCGGCAACGGTGCTACTTCCTCCTTGTTCCCAGGCCAGACTGCTTTTCAAAGCTATTGAGGCTCTTCCATCACCATTTTGTTATAGTGGCTGGCTTTACAGCCAATCAATTTCATCTTTCCAATCAATGACATGATGCAGATTGTACTGCATGAGGTTCCAACTGTCTACAAAGGAGAATAAAGTGGAGGAAACAAGACTTTTTCACTTGACTGACTTGCATGTGTAACAAGACAACAACAGGGATTTTTCAACCAAAATAAGTAAATTGGATAACATTTTTGGAACCCAGTTTTTGTACATGCATCTGAAATGTGAACCATTTTCTTCTTCTCATGTAGAGCTAATATTATTTATCTGAGCAAATACTGAACTGCTAATTAATAGGAGTTCAGTTTTCATCTGAGCTATGTTTGTGCTTAGAAATGGTTCTATACTAGAACCTATAGAATGCCCTCCTAGGCTGTAGGTTGAAAGTGGTGTTTTTGACATGCAACCTAGCTAACATAAGGAACTGTGCGAATTAACTGCCACTGGTATCATTTGACTTTTTTCCTCCTTTGGGTAAATATGAATCATATGTTGCAGTTTGCCTAAGGAATAAAATAATTTTTTCTCACAAGTGTATGTTGTCCTTTATTTTTGGAAGCTATCCAAACTCTTAACTCAGAGTAAGTAGGCATCTAATACCTGTCTCTCTTGTGGACATGAATGATAGAAAACATAATGGGATTATAATGGTTGAGAATTAATAGAATAATCCATAGTGGTGTAAGATATAGATGTACTATTGTAAAGTGGTTGTTCCACTGGATATCATAAGGTGAATGCACCAATTTGTAAGTCGCTCTGGATAAGAGCGTCTGCTAAATGAGTAAATGTAATGTACTGTGAGTAGAGGGCTAATCATGATTACTTTCAAGAAATATTGGATATCATCCAAAGACTTGAAATGAGCCCTAATATATCAGTTAACATTCAAATAAATAAAAATATTTCAAAATGTATTGTTATTAAGCACAAGCTATGATGCTGGGCTATTTCGTTCCATATTTGTATCCAAATACTTTCATTCCCAGCATATTTTCTTTAACCACTGCGAGTGAAGACACGACATTTATTTCCCCAATGCTCCATTTTCCACCATTTTGTTTTCTTCTATCGAATCCTAAAACCGGTTAACAAAACTGTTCCATATCGTTCTTTTTTACTGTTGTTTACCCCCCCCCCCCCCCCCCCCCAGTCTTGCATCTAGTTAAAGTAGGCGCAGGTATTCCTATTATTTTAGAGGGTAAATCAACAGGAAGTAATACGCATTTGTCTGTTTATAGAAACATGCATTTATTCTGCCGAGACGCAAGGTGGCGTATGTTCTATAGACTTTCAGTTATCCGACGGATTTTTTTTCTTGTTTTAAACTAGCCCTTTAGCTAGCTAGCTTAACCAAAGGCAATTGTTTTGTTTTCAAAATTATTAGCGATACTTGCTTTATTATAGCTTGCTGGGTGCTTCATATTGTAAAGCTACTCACCTTCTCGTCATCATGGACGAGGAATATTACGAAAGGAATATTGGCGACTGGGATGGTCCGGATGGCAATGTAAGCATAATCTTTACAATGTAGCTGGTGAATGTACAATGTTAACCTTACAACAAAATGGTAGCGATCAGGGAGCTAGCTCTACATTGTTGCTGACTTGATTAATTGTTTGACAGACAAATCGCAAATGTATATAGTGATCGCTACAATCTTAGGATGTTCCTTCCTTGGCTGAAGTGATGTGACTTCCATCTAGCAGGACGACTATGTTGAAGGGGAGAACGATGGGAAAGTTCAGGAGGACTGCCTACAGAAGTTCTCCAGCAGAGATTACATCATGGAGCCTGCTGTCTTCAACACCCTCAAAACGTAAACCCATTATTGAATTTGTGTGTGTCTAGTAGTGTATGAAGAGTCAAACCATTTCCTGAAGAGACTTCTGTTTCCACAGATATTTCCAGGCTGGTGGCTCCCCTGAACATGTCATCCAGCTCCTCTCAGAGAACTACTCTGCTGTGGCACAGACTGTCAACCTGCTGGCAGAGTGGCTCATCCAGATGGGTAAACAACACTGGACTGAGCTGCAAATGGCACACAATTCCCTATGTAGTAGGCTGTTTGGGACCAAGGCCCGGACTCGTCCACAATCACTGAAAATGTGTTTTGGTTTCTCACACTGTTTGAGAGACAGCCTAAATGACATGTTTCCCCCCCCCATCTTTCTGTGTATTTCAGGTGTAGAGCCAGCTCAGGTGCAGGAGCGGGTAGAGAATCACTTGAAAAGTCTCCTGATCAAGCACTTTGACCCCCAGAAGGCAGACTCCATTTTTACTGTAGAGGGAGAGGTGAGATCTCTGTCGCCAGTGATAGACACACTACTAATGCTTTGGACGTGACCGATAGCTGAAAAGTGATCTCCTGATTTCTTGCTGTTTTGTCCCACTCTTACTGTATTTTTTCACTCTTACTGTTGTTTCCCTCAGAGTATAGTCATAACCCTATAGTATACAGAGTAACCCTGTCCTTCTGTGTTTGTTCAGACTCCTGCTTGGCTGGAACAGATGATCGCCCACACCACCTGGAGAGACCTTTTCTACAAGCTGGCCGAGGCCCACCCTGACTGTCTGATGCTCAACTTCACTGTTAAGGTACTGATGATCACCCAGCAGTTAATAACTGATGTAATTATGGGTTAAACAGTGCCATGTTCCTCTTCTCCTTGCTGACTGTGCGTGTGTCCTCAGCTCATCTCAGATGCGGGCTACCAGGGGGAGATCACCAGTGTGTCGACGGCGTGCCAGCAGCTGGAGGTGTTCTCCAGGGTCCTGAGGACCTCTCTGGCCACGCTGCTGGATGGAGGAGAGGACAACCTAGAGAAGAACCTGCCAGAATTTGCTGTGAGTCTCACCCAGCAACATGCCCATTCTGGGCCTGTAGAGAAGGAGTGCTGATCTAGGATCAGGTCCCCCTGTCCAAATAATTATATTCATTAGGTTGTAAAAAGGCAATACTGATTATAGATCAGCACTCCTACACTGAGTCGCTTTATGAATACCGGCACTGGTGTTCCCAAGAAAAGATCTAGGCCTATCTGTCATTCTCACTCAGAACAAATCCTTGGTTTGATGGTTTTGAAAATGGGATGTATTTGAGGTTTTGATAAATTTGAAAACGATACTACAATCAATATTGCTCTATGTAATATGGAATTTCACGGGCGTGGGTAACACCACATGATGTTACAGGCTACCTGTCTTTTGGCATGAGTGTCTCTGTTGGTTTGGAGCTAAACTGTTCTCTCCTCCTTTTCTGCATTCCACAGAAGATGGTGTGTCACGGGGAGCACACTTACCTGTTTGCCCAGGCCATGATGTCCATCATGTCTCAGGAGGAGCAGGGCGGGTCGGCCATGCGCAGGATCGGCCAGGAAGTACAGAAGTCTGCACATCAGAGGTATCCTGTCCTCTACATTATTTTGCCAGCATTCACTTAGGCTCTTGGCTCTTATAAACAGCAAAGGCCATTGACAAATGTCATCTATCTTGGCAGCATTTTGCCAGAATTCCATACTGATTAGAGGAAATGTATATTATTTAATTGAATTGATTCCTGTGTTTTTGTAAAATGATATTATTATTTGTAAAATCCAGTGTTACAATAAACATTGAGTGAGCAGCTTTGTGGAACAGTCTAATGAAATGATGGTCTCACCTATCACACTCTCAACTCAATGGGATTGTAATGTTGGATGGTAACTCATTTTATTACAGGTTATATGTTCCTCCGGGAACAAAGCAGTTGAAGTACGTAAGTTAATTTGAGTGTTTTACTGTTCCTTGTGATGTTTTAATGTCAGGGGCCACGATGCCAGTCAGATCACTCTGGCATTGGGCACAGCAGCAGCCTACCCTCGAGCCTGCCAGGCCCTGGGCGCAATGCTGTCCAAAGGGGCACTCAACCCTGCCGACATCACTGTGCTCTTCAAGATGTTCAGCAGCATGGACCCGCCTCCCGTAGAGCTGGTTAGTGTGGAGCATCCAGACACTTTATAACCTCTAACCTCGGTTGCACCCTATTCCCTATATAGTGCAGTACTTTTGATCAAAAGTGGTGCACTACATATGGAATAAGTTGCTATTCTCCAAGTTCGATGGAGGGATATTTTTAACGGCCTTGCATGTTGGACGTGACAATAAACAATATGAGTTAGCAAGATGGCACCATCAGATCTGGAACCAGGCTAGCCTTAGCAGGATGCTAAACCTGAGAATGACTTGTCTTTCAGCTGATGATATTGCCTTTTGAGATAGTGGGTGAAGTATTTCTGTTGTCTCTTCAGATCCGAGTACCTGCGTTCCTCGACCTGTTCATGCAGTCGCTGTTCAAGCCAGGCTCAAAGATCAACCAGGACCATAAACACAAATACATTCACATCCTGGCCTATGCTGCCAGTGTGGTTGAAACATGGAAAAAGGTACCAGAAACAAAAACATCCTTGACATAAATCCCTCATACTTGCAAGTTTATCAGATGTTTCTGTCGTTGCTCATACGTATGTGCAAAATTTGAAATGTTTTTTTTCCCGGTATGTGAGAATATTTTATTCAATGATGCATGTTTTTTTTTTTTTATGTAAAAACAATCCAGATAACAATGTCTTTCTTCTCGTCCATCCACAGAACAAGCGAGTGAACATCAACAAGGACGAGCTCAAATCCACCTCCAAGGCCATTGAGACGGTCCATAACCTGTGTTGCAATGAGAATAAAGGAGCCACAGAACTGGTGGCTGAGCTCAGCACCCTGTACCAGTGCATCCGGTGAGCCCAGCAGCCAACCTAATGAGCCCATTGGTCTCCTGTATGTCGCTAACAGGATTCCAAGAATGTAATTGGTTACCACTGTCGATTGAGACTTCCTTTGGGTGACCATTGTCGCTATGTCCATTTCCAGGTTCCCAGTTGTTGCCATGGGGGTACTGAAGTGGGTTGATTGGACGGTCTCTGAGCCCCGCTATTTCCAGCTCCAGACAGACCACACCCCTGTCCACCTGGCACTTTTGGACGAGGTAGGGGTTTGTGCTTTTCCTCTGGTTGAGGGAGGATGTTTTTGTTGTGGTATTATGGAAGACTCACAGTACCTATAATAGACGAGTCCCTAATGGCAACCTATTACCTATATAGTGTACTACCATTGCCCTATGTGTCTGGTTGAAAGTAGTGCACTACATAGTGAATAGGGTGCCATTTGGGATGCAGACACAAATTGTGCCTTTAACTGTCATTCTTGGAATTATTTTGGTGGTTAAAGACTAGGGCCAGGTTTTTAATCCAATCACTGCTTTTTAGCTATGCATCATTTTAAAGGCAATGTTACCGCAGTCGCGGAGGTCGCGTTCAAAGGAAACGCTGCAGATGTCGCTCAATCGGAAATGACCTTTTAAAACGTCAACCGCACTACAACATGGATGTTCTGCGGTCCGGATTGAATCCTGGCCTTGGACTGATCCGGAGTTAAGGACAGAGAGTAATGAGAACATCATGTTTTTATTCCCCAGATCAGCACCTGTCACCAGCTTCTGCACCCACAGGTCCTCCAGCTGCTGATCAAGCTCTTTGAGACCGAACACTCCCAGCTCGATGTCATGGAGCAGGTGTGTGTGTTTTGGGTTTGTGCGTAGGCTTAATCTGGACCCATGCAACTGTCCGATAGACTTTCAGTGGATGGCTTCTTAGCTGACTGTATGAGTGTTGTTGTCCCTGTCAGATGGAGCTGAAGAAGACCCTGTTGGACCGTATGGTCCACCTGCTGAGTCGAGGCTACGTGCTGCCTGTGGTCGGATACATCCGCAAGTGCCTGGAGAAGCTCAACACAGACATCTCTCTCATCCGCTACTTTGTAACGGAGGTAAGGCACACTTTGAGCCAGAAACTACTGTCACTGAGGTCCCATTTTAAAGAGAATGGTCTGTCGGTCCAACGTAGTTGCGCTTGAGGTAATGGTAGTGGAATTGAAAATATACATTTTTATTTTTGCCCTGTCAGGTGTTGGATGTGATTGCCCCTCCGTACACATCAGACTTTGTCCAGCTGTTCCTGCCCATCCTGGAGAACGACAGCATCGCTGGCACAATACGCACAGAGGGAGAACACGATCCTGTTGCTGAATTTATAGGTCAGTCTCTTATACCATGTTTTTCATGGCCCAAAACTATCTACATATTGATTTATATGACTAAACATTTTCATTTTGCCCAACTTGAAATATCTTTCTGCTGTTTCAGCTCACTGCAAATCCAACTTCATCATGATGAACTGAGAATGACCCTGGATGAGGATGTAGTGGGAATACCAGGGAGGGGCAGAAGGCGTGACCTCGGTTATGAGCCAATCATACCTTGACGTGTTCGACTGTGGACTGGTGGACGAGGAATAGAACAATTGAGGCAGACCATTTGCATATAGACTGACCTGCGATTTTGCGTTCTCTTCAAATGTGGCGTAAACATATGACTTTCAGAATTAAAAGGATGTAGTAGTGTATCATTGCTTATCGCAGTTAATAAGGGTCTGGAGGTTTGAGGATCGCTTTTTACAGTGCAGCTCCATCATTGGTTTCACTGTCGTTTCCATTGGTATGTGCCAAGGTTTCAATGTCCATTGTCTTTTGATTTTTATAAATGTTAAAATATGACTGACTGCTCAAAAGATATGTTAATTCCTAGTTCCCTTTTCAATTTGACAAGAATCTTGGTTTTATTTGTTTTTTCGCACCTAGCAACAGTTAATTGTACAGGGGTGTAAATCACCGGTATTTATACGACAAGACAATGAGTTAAAATCATCCACCATGCTGCATCATTTCCTTTGAGGTGGTTCAAGGAAAGTTTATGTATCAAAACAAGTTTCCATCTGGCCTGGATTCAAACACACCACTAGTGCCAACACATTGCTGAGATCACATGTGAAAAACACCATGGATGAAGACTACTTTTTAAAGGTAATTTATGCTAAAGTGCATTAAGATGTATGGAGCGATTTCAGTGCCAACAGATTGTATTTGGATATAGATTTTTTTACATTTGTAATGCCAATTCATGATTTATAAGGGAGAGTCACAACCATTTGGCGCCCATAAGAATAAAGTTGAATAGCCTTAAGGATAGCTTTTCCAATCCCTAATTGCTTTTGTGACTGACTGGGTTTGAACCAGGTTTCCTGCATGTCAAGACTAAGCCCACACCTATGGGTTTTAGCTAACAAGTCTCAAGCAAGGTTACTCATTGAACCTCACATTACACCCCCCTTTGACCTCAGGCACGGCACCAATATAACTGACTGGGATTTTAATCAGGCCTACTGCACAACACTATGGCAAACAAGCAGAAGGATCAATGCATGTGATGAGCAACCTTGCCTGAGACCTGAAGCCCTCAGTTTAATTGGTGTTCTTACTCAGGTCTCCTGTGTGCCAGACAATGCAACTGTTCAGGTCTCCGACCATTTCTTAGATTGACCTCTTTGAAGAGACCCAAGTCACACGACCAATGCTTAGGCTAAACCCAGTCAGTTACCTTTGCCGTAGATTTGAAACTAACATTTCGTCGGGTCTCAGGCAAGGTTCTTGTCACAAAACCACGCTCTTTTGACGATTAACGTTGGAGCTTGAAGACTTGTTTTGCAGGTGGGTATGTCAAACTCAGTCTAAAGTGTCACCCCTTGCGCAATTAAAGAAGCTGAATAAGCGTGAAGTAAAACTCGCTAAGCAGGCAGCGTGATGTCCTTTACAATGGTGCCACTGGACTCATCTACAGTTGCACTGGTTCAACCACTGGGGGTCACTGGAGTGACTTGAGGGTGAATGTAGCAGATGTGGCAGTAATAAAGCCTCTCTTGAAAAAGCCGAATCTTGACCCAGAAATTATAAAAAACTATCGGCCTATATCGAATCTTCCATTCCTCTCAAAAAAAATTGAAAAAGCTGTTGCGCAGCAACTCACTGCCTTCCTGAAGACAATGTATACGAAACGCTTCAGTCTGGTTTTAGACCCCATCATAGCACTGAGACTGCACTTGTGAAGGTGGTAAATGACCTTTTAATGACGTCAGACCGAGGCTCTGCATCTGTCCTCGTGCTCCTAGATCTTAGTGCTGCTTTTGATACCATCGACCACCACATTCTTTTGGAGAGATTGGAAACCCAAATTGGTCTACATGGACAAGTTCTGGCCTGGTTTAGATCTTATCTGTCGGAAAGATATCAGTTTGTCTCTGTGAATGGTTTGTCCTCTGACAAATCAATTGTAAATTTCGGTGTTCCTCAAGGTTCCGTTTTAGGACCACTATTGTTTCCACTATATATTTTACCTCTTGGTGATGTCATTCGAAAACATAATGTTAAATTTCACTGCTATGCGGACGACACACAGCTGTACATTTCAATGAAACATGAAGCCCCAAAACTGCCCTCGCTAGAAGCATGTGTTTCAGACATAAAGAAGTGGATGGCTGCAAACTTTCTACTTTTAAACTCGGACAAAACAGAGATGCTTGTTCTAGGTCCCAAGAAACAAAGAGATCTTCTGTTGAATCTGACAATTAATCTGGATGGTTGTACAGTCGTCTCAAATAAAACTGTGAAGGACCTCGGCGTTACTCTGGACCCTGATCTCTCTTTTGAAGAACATATCAAGACTGTTTCAAGGACAGCTTTTTTCCATCTACGTAACATTGCAAAAATCAGAAACTTTCTGTCCAAAAATGATGCAGAAAAATGTATCCATGCTTTTGTTACTTCTAGGCTGGACTACTGCAATGCTCTACTTTCCGGCTACCCAGATAAAGCACTAAACAAACTTCAGTTAGTGCTAAATACGGCTGCTAGAATCATGACTAGAACCAAAAAATTTGATCATATTACTCCAGTGCTAGCCTCCCTACACTGGCTTCCTGTTAATGCAAGGGCTGATTTCAAGGTTTTACTGCTAACCTACAAAGCATTACATGGGCTTGCTCCTACCTATCTTTCCGACTTGGTCCTGCCGTACATACCTACACGTACGCTACGGTCACAAGACGCAGGCCTCCTAATTGTCCCTAGAATTTCTAAGCAAACGGCTGGAGGTAGGGCTTTCTCCTATAGAGCTCCATTTTTATGGAATGGTCTGCCTACCCATGTGAGAGACGCAGACTCAGTCTCAACCTTCAAGTCTTTACTTGAGACTTATCTCTTCAGTAGGTCCTATGATTAAGTATAGTCTGGCCCAGGAGTGTGAAGGTGAACGGAAAGGCTGGAGCAACGAACCGCCCTTGCTGTCTCTGCCTTGCCGGTTCCCCTCTCTCCACTGGGATTCTCTGCCTCTAACCCTATTACAGGGGCTGAGTCACTGGCTTACTGGTGTTCTTCCATGCCGTCCATGGGAGGGGTGCGTCACTTGAGTGGGTTGAGTCACTGACGTGGTCTTCCTGTCTGGGTTGGCACCCCCCCTCTTGGGTTTGTCTCGGCCTTGTCTTAGGACGGTAAGTTGGTGGTTGGAGACATCCCTCTAGTGGTGTGGGGGCTGTGCTTTGGCAAAGTGGGTGGGGTTATATCCTGCCTGTTTGGCCCTGTCCGGGGGTATCATCGGATGGGGCCACAGTGTCTTCTGATCCCTCCTGTCTCAGCCTCCAGTAGTTTGTGTCGGGGGGCTAGGGTCAGTCTGTTACATCTGGAGTATTTCTCTTGTCTTATCCGGTGTCCTGTGTGAATTTAAACATGCTCTCTCTAATTCTCTTTCTCTCGGCGGACCTGAGCCCTAGGACCATGCCTCAGGACTACCTGGCATGATGACTCCTTGCTGTCCCCAGTCCACCTGGCCATGCTGCTGCTCCAGTTTCAACTGTTCTGCCTGCGGCTATGGAACCCTGACCTGTTCACCGGACGTGCTTGTTGCACCCTCGACAACTACTATGATTATTATTTGACCATGCTGGTCATTTATGAACATTTTAACATCTTGACCATGTTCTGTTATAATATCTACCCGGCACAGCCAGAAGAGGACTGGCCACCCCTCATAGCCTTGTTCCTCTCTAGGTTTCTGGCCTTTCTAGGGAGTTTTTCCCTAGCCACCGTGCTTCTTTCACATGCATTGCTTGCCGTTTGGGGGTTTTAGGCTGGGTTTCTGTACAGCACTTTGAGATATCAGCTGATGTACGAAGGGCTATGTAAATAAATTTGATTTGGATCTGTGAAACTCACTCAGCCTAAAATGTCACCCCTTAATTGAAGAATGCCACTTTCAATAGCACGGTGGGTTAAAATACTTCAGGAGGGTGGTCACGTGTTTGTGAAGCAGATGTCCCGAGTTAGTCTCTGTATAAGCTGAATCTGTCCTTTAAATTAACTTGTCCCGATAGGCTTTATCTAAGTGGGCTAACAGTGTCGTGACATGCAGGAGACCTGGTTCGAACCCAGTCAGTCGCAACATTAAAGAGGGAGTCGAAAGGCTATCCAACTACTCTTATGGAGGCCAAATAACAGTTGACAGTCCCTTCTGACGTAACCTGTGATCAGAGGGAACCAGAACACACCGCCATGGTCAAGAGTCTTAGCTTTCAAGACTGGGGTCACTGGCCTGAACGGTTCAAACTCAAGAAAATAAAACCAACATGACAGTTTCAGAAACCGCCAGAAGGGTCTTTTAGTTCCAATATGTCTCTGGTTTTGAATCTAAAATGAATGCAATAGCTTCAATATTGAAACTCAAATGTAATTACATTTTAAAAACAAGAGACCCAGCTTAAATCTCATGAAATACAAGTTATATTTTTGAAGTCAATGATTGAACTTGTACATTCAAAACGTAGAAATTTAAATAAAATCTGTTAGCACTGAAATCACACGAGTCAGTGCCTTACTGATACAATCCTTCAGTTAATTATCATAGAACAAAAGACGTGGCATCAGAATTGATGAAGGCTACCACTGCAAACATTGACAGCATCAATTTGTTTTCTTACTGGCATTGATCTTTGGCTAATTGTGCACCTAATATTATGGGCATCTGCAGTCGTACTTGTTCCCAAGGCAAAGCACATAATGTCTTGTTCTGCCACATTAACAATAAAATGTAAAAATAAAAGCTAAGAAAACTGAATGTATTCCCTTTTCCTGATTTTACAGTAGGACAGTGTTAAAATGTGGATGTAGCCTGAGATTCTCATAGAAAACAGTAGATATGCATAGAATAGACAGCATTGTGTTTAAAATACTGGTTGGCTCCACTGCCTGTGGTTTACATGTAGGTCTTGGGAACGATGGGATCTCCATACATGCAGTCTTCCTCCAGGGCCAGGTTGTACTGACTGCCACTTCCTCCCTTGTAGGCGCTGGTCACGATCCTCAACCAGCCCTTCTCTCCCTGGCAAGAAAATAGAAACTTCCTCAATCTGTTGTGTCAGCTAGATAAATATGCTTGATGGTACATGAGCAACAGAAAAGTTAAGTTAACTACAGGAAAAGCTATAGATAGGCTAGGTTTGTTGCCGCATCTTGATCGCAATTCTGTAGCAGAACAGGATTCTCTGCTGCAGTTTCCATAGGAGATCACTACAGACAGATATATGGCATGCATGGTGTTCATTTAAGAAGCTTACCCAGGGCTCTCCCCAGGAGTTGCGGACGATCCAGAATTCCACACCATTCTCATCCAGGCCCCAGCCAGCAACAGACACAATGTGGTTGATGTTGGGGTCCTCTATATACTCAGAGTACAGGCCTCCTGTGTAGGCGTCCAACTTCTCTGTCGCCATGATCCCACAGCTACCAAGGACAAAAAAAAGAAAAATGATAGTGTCGCTTTAACTAAATACAGACGCCATGTTTGTGTGTACGTTTTGAGGGGCGGGAAGGGAAAGAGACTACTTGGACAGAGTTGCATGGCTGCAGTAAGCCAATGAACATTAAGCGGCAACTCCATACAGACAAGCAAAATGAATTGCTCCTTCACTAACTTCCTAAGTCATAGTGCTGCTATGGGGTCACTTTGTTTCACGTCAGACATTGGCAAACTGACACTGAGGTAGGTGCCCGTTGGACTGATTTGGCTCTACTTCTCATGCAAATCCATACACCGTCACAACAGGAGGAGCGCATAAGAGAAACAGTCACCACGTTGACCAAGTCCAGTTCCTAACCTGATCGGTCCGCCAGCATATATCTCAGCCATCATCTTCTCCCTCCCACTGACAGGGCCGAAGTCTCCGACTTTCCACAGAGTGTAGTTCTGGATGACGTTGCAGACACCGAATGTGGTGCAGGTTCCACACTGGTTGAACAGTTTGCACGCTGCAAAACAATATGGAGAACATGTTAAAATAGGACAAATGGCAAATGAACCACAATCTTAATTTTGTGATCAAGTCTATAATGGGAAAGACTTAAACCAAGTGAAGTGACTGTTCAGCTGGGAGTTAAAATCTTGAGGCCTTACTCTGATCCTTGGCTTGGTAGTTGTTGCAGGTCTCGTCAGGGATGCCATGTTTGTTGGCATACTCCCACACCCCACTGTGATCACCTCCATGACAGGAGCCAGCCTCACCACAGTCCACCACATTCTGGACTGACAGATAGGCAGAGGGCCAGGCTCCCTTCCGCTTGATGTTTATGCGATCTGGCAAAAGGGGCACACCAACAACCAGTCCATTAATTCAGTACTTGTTCCAGAATCTGCTCATAAATGTTGAAAATTCAAACTTAGTAAGGACAAGTCTAGGATTCTGAAGTCATTGTATTATGATAAAGGACTACTTGTATGAGCAGAGGAGGAAATTGCCTTTGCATATTAAAAACAGATTTACCAGAAACCCAAATGACAGGAAACCATGAAGCTATAACTGCACAGTCAGGTGTTGCCACAAACTTCCCTGCCAGGCCACCCCCCCGAATGAGTCAGATGTGTTAAATGCCTGACAGGCATTAATGTTTGAACAATAGCAATGTTTATTCCACTTACGTTATAAAATCTAGTTTAAGTGACTTTAGATTGGTAAACCATCTTTATGACAGTCATCTTGAAGGGCAATTACCAAGCTTTGCAACACCGTACCTATAGAGAATCAAAAGTTTCCAGACATCCATAGCCAAATAGAATTTTACAGTCTGATCTTCATCCTGTCCATTTGTACCATGTAAACTGTATGCCTTGTTCATTTCTATGAGCTGTACAAATTAGATGACAGCAGAAAGGCGAGATGGAGGTTAGGCTACCTGCCATGGCGCTGGTGCTGCCGTGTGCCCAGCAAGAGCCACAGTACTGGGGGATGTGCTGGTTGCGAGTAGTGCTGACGTAGTTGGTGCCGTTGATGTTCCTCCAGTCCCAGGCCTTGGGGAGCTCATCGAGTTCAAGGAACTCATAGGGTCGGGGCATCGTCCTGATGAAAGACATGACATCAGGGTACAAGGTGCTCTAGATATTATTTTTTAGGGGGGGGTAATTGGTAGTTAGTCTTGTCCCATCGCTGCAATTCCTGCACAAACTCGGGAGAGGTGAACGTCGAGAGCCATGCGTCCTCAAACACAACCCTGCCAAGCCACACTGCTTGCTTAACCTGGAAGCCAGCTGCACCAATGCGTCAGAGGAAACACCATACAGCTGGCAACCGAAGTCAGCGTGCATGTGCCCGGCACAACGAGTCGCTAGAGCACGATGGGACAAGGACATCCTGGCTGGCCAAACCCTCCCCTAACCCAGATGACGCACACTCGGCCAATTATGCACCGCCTCGTGGATATCCCGGTCAGCTGCGACACAGCCTGGGATCGAACCCAGGTCTGTAGTGACCCCTCAAGCACTAATACAGTGCCTTAAACCGCTGCGCCACTCGGGAGGCCCTAGATAGAATTCTAAATGCAGAGCGGCTCAAACAAACTCTGCAAGCATGAAGGATCTAAGCACTCATAAGGTCCCATGCAAAACCTGACCAGATTGAACTTGGTAGAGCTGCCTCTCCAAGCACAAGTATTCTTTCAAAACTCAACTACCCCTGAAAGGGTCATGTATGTCTCTGGAGACAACCAGTGAGCAGTCAGTCTAATTACATTTGGAAGGGGGGGGGGGGGGGGGAAATTGTGAGCACCCAATAGCAAAATGGGATGATAAGCTTTAAACAACAGGTCAAACTCTGCCCATACTACGGCCATCTCCTAACCACAGACAAGTCAAAAATATTGTCTCCTTCGGCTTTGATTGCGTTCAAACTTTAGATAATCAGTCTATTACAGAAGGAACATCATGGCTAAGTCTTAAAAAGGGGAGGAACTTATCAACATTTGAGCCATTAAACCGGTTGTAATATGTACAACAAACTCGCTCAGTGGCTGACTAATATCAATGGAGTGCAGAAGATGCAGGCAAAGCACGCATGAACAAATCAAGAACACACAACAAAAAAGACAATTGAAACCACTAGAGGCAAAAAATAAGCATGCGCTTGCTGGTCGCCCTACTTCCCATATCAAATGGCTTTGATTATATGAAATAAATCAAAAAGTACACTACAAAGAAAATAGCGGTGTTGCGCAAATACAAATAACTGACTTTTTCCTCTTTCCTCCACGGCTGTTGCAACAATCTAAGTCACTACAACAATCATGTTGCAACAACTAGCTACTATTGATAGCTCAAGAGCAATCACTAGACATATCAGATTTGGTGATGGAAGACATCACGGCTAAAGTTACCTGAATCCATTGTTCTTGTTCCGCTCGGGTCTATAGCATGGCTGCTTCTCGTTAAAGTAGCGTCCAGCAAAGACACCCGACACCATAAACACGAATAACAGCGACCGAGCCATGTTGAAAAATATTTGTCATATGACTTCTTAGAAACTCGGTGAGATTTTTATACTGTTTCACCACGAGGGTCAACGTGAACGCGGCGTAAACGCGGCGCAGACTCGAAGAGTTTTGTGTCATAAGGACTTTACTTCCCTGCCATTGATTACTGGTTTTACAGACAGCACGAGATGGTTTATAGATCAGTGAACAACTTAGGTCCCGTGATTAGTGACTCATTACAGTACACTACACACGTAGGAACAGCTGAATTGATTTTGTTTTACAAACATTGCACCTTCTAATTAATGAATCAACCAAACACTGCCCTTGGCTTTAATCAAAATCTTTTCAAAAAGCTACATTTTGGGTGGGGGGGTAATATTGCCGAATGGACAGAACCTGCACTTGCAACATCCAGAAAGTGATACATTGGTATGTTACAATTTGAGGCTACAATTTGAGGCTTGCCAAAATATAACATTACCATTTTACAGGCTTGCAAACATGTTTCATTGCAAGTTTCATTCAAGAGAGCTATTGATACAATGTTAACATTTTTACAGGCTTGCCTGCATCAATATGGCCAGCGATCTAAGGCACTGCATCTCAGTGCTAGAGGTGTCACAACAGACCCTGGTCCGATTCCAGGCTGTATCACAACGTGCGCACAATTGGCCCAGCGTCGTCCGGGTTAGGGTTTGCCGGTGTAGGCCGTCATTGTAAATAAGAATTTGTTCTTAACTGACTTGCCTAGTTAAAAAAAGGTTAAATAAATAATAATAACCTGTGGCATTCAAACGTTGCTCCATGCAAATGATCCGTGTTGGAAAAAGTACCCAACTGTCTTACTTCAGTAAAAGTCATGATACTTTAATAGAAAATTGCTCAGGTAAAAGTAAAAGTAACCCAGTAAAATACTACTAGAGTAAAAGTCTCCCAAGTATTTGGTTTTAAATATACTTAAGTATCAAAAGTAAAAATAATTTCAAATGCCTTACATAAACTAAACCAGACTGCACCATTTTCTTGTTTTTTAGCCAGGTGCATACTCCAACACTCAGACATAATTTACAAACGAAGCATGTGTGTTTAGTGAGTCTGCCAGATCAGAGGCAATAGGGAAGACCAGGGATGTTCTCTTGATAAGTGCATGAATTGGACCAATTTCCTGTCCTGCAAGCATTCAAAATGTAATGAGTACTTTTGGGTGTCAGGGAAAATTTATGAAGTAAAAAGTACATTAATATCTGTCATGTAGTGAAGTAAAAGTTGTCATAAATATAAATAGTAAAGTACAGATACCCCCAAAACGACTTAAGTAGTACTTTAAAATATTTCTACTTAAGAACTTTACACCGCTGCAAATGATAAGGCGCGTTCCTTTGTCTAGGCGTTGCTGACAGATCTCACAACACTTGGATAGGTTTTACATATCAGCTAAACACAATACAGCAATCTGTCAAGTCGATGACAGTCAATGTGCCAGGCAACCATTGGATGATGCTTTCAACAACTGAGCAGTGGAACACGACCACAGCTTTCTTGCTACTTATAAAAGTATTCCACATTACCAGGCAAGGTTGTCAACTTCTGTATTTCATGCAGTTATAATTTTACAAGGGATATGACAACGCATATAAGATTGCTCAATGTTTAATTCCAAGAAAAGCAGAAGACAAATTTCCATCTCACGTGGACTAATAAAGTTATAGATCCCCTTCAGCACCCAGCTGTGCCCTGGACACCACATGTGAATTGATCGCCCCCCATCTATCTTCAGAATTCGTACTGTTAGGTGACCTAAACTGGGACATGCTTAACACCCCGGCTGTCCTACAATCTAAGCTAGATGCCCTCAATCTCACACAAATGATCAAGGAACCTACCAGGTACAACCCTAAATCCGTAACCATGGGCACCCTCTTAGATATTATCCTGACCAACTTGCCCTCTAAATACACCTCTGCTGTCTTCAACCAGGATCTCAGCGATCACTGCCTCATTGCCTGCGTATGTAAGGGGTCCGCGGTCAAACGACCACCCCTCATCACTGTCAAAAGCTCCCTAAAACACTTCAGTGAGCAGGCCTTTCTAATCGACCTGGACCGGGTATCCTGGAAGGATATTGACCTCATCCCGTCAGTAGAGGATGCCTGGTTGCTCTTCAAAAGTGCTTTCCTCACCATCTTAAATAAACATGCCTCGTTCAAAAAATGTAGAACTAAGAACAGATATA
The DNA here is from genome assembly GCF_901001165.1 of Salmo trutta. Classification (NCBI taxonomy): domain Eukaryota; kingdom Metazoa; phylum Chordata; class Actinopteri; order Salmoniformes; family Salmonidae; genus Salmo; species Salmo trutta. Next base: position 37,462,068 of record NC_042970.1, on the reverse strand, counting down.
GCCCTTGGTTCACCCCAGACTTTACTTCCCTTGACCAACACAAAAACATCCTGTGGCGTTCTGCATTAGCATCGAATAGCCCCCCCCGATATGCAACTTTTCAGGGAAGTCAACTACTTCTCAGATAGAGTTCAGTGTGTCAAATCGGAGGGCCTGTTGTCTGGGCCTCTGGCAGTCTCTATGGGGGTGCCACAGGGTTCAATTCTCGGGCCGACTCTTTTCTCTTTATATATCAATGATGTCGCTCTTGCTTCTGGTGATTCTCTGATCCACCTATACGCAGACGACACCATTCTGTATACATCTGGCCCTTCTTTGGACACTGTGCTAACAAACCTCGAAATGAGCTTCAACGCCATACAACACTCCTTCTGTGGCCTCCAACTGCTTTTAAATGCTAGTAAAACTAAGTGCATGCTCTTCAACCGATCGCTGCCGGCACCCTCCCGCCCGACTAGCATCACTACTCTGGACGGTTCTGACCTAGAATATGTGGACAACTACCTAGGTGTCTGGTTAGACTGTAAATTCTCCTTCCAGACTCACATTAAGCATCTCCAATCTAAAATTAAATCTAGGGTCTGCTTCCTATTTTGCAACAAAGCCTCCTTCACTCATGCTGCCAAACATACCCTCATAAAACTGACTATCCTACCGATCCTCGACTTCGGCGATGTAATTTACAAAATAGCCCCCAACAAACTGGATGTAGTCAATTACAGTGCCATCCGTTTTGTCACCAAAGCCCCATACACCACAGCGACCTGTATGCTCTCGTTGGCTGGCCCTCGCTACATATTCGTCGCCAAACCCACTGGCTCCAGGTCATCTATAAGTATTTGCTAGGTAAAGCCACGCCTTATCTCAGCTCATTGGTCACCATAGCAACACCCACCCGTAGCACACGCTCCAGCAGGTATATTTCACTGGTCATCCCCAAAGCCAACACTTCCTTTGGCCACTTTTCCTTCCAGTTCTCTGCTGCCAATGACTGGACAAATTAAAAAAAAATAATAATAAATCACTGAAGCTGGAGTTTTATATCTCCCTCTCTAACTTTAAGCATCAGCTGTCAGAGCACCTTCCAGATCACTGTACCTGTACACAGCCGATCTGTATATAGCACACCCAACTACCTCATCCCCATATTATTACTTACCCTCTTGCTCTTTTGCACCCCAGTATCTCTACTTGCACATCAACATCTGCACATCTATCACTCGTGGTAATGCTAAAATTGTTATTTTTCACCTCTATGGCCTATTTATTGCCTTACCTCCCTACTCTTCTATATTTGCACACACTACATCGATTTTTCTATTGTGTCATTGACTGTACGTTTGTTTATGTGTAACTCTGTGTTGTTGTCGTACTGCTTTGCTTTATCTTGGCCAGGTCACAGTTGTAAATGAGAACTTGTTCTCAACTGGCCCACCTGGTTAAATAAAAAAATATCTTACTCCAAATATCCAGCTTTACTATTCACATGGGTTATTCCCAATGTCCAGAATGACAAGTTTGCCATCAGTTGCTAGGCTATGGCTAAAAACCTGATACCTAAACAAGCTAATTTGCTCAAGGACATTGAAACAGAAAAAGAAACCATGACTTACCCCACAGGATTAAATACCTTATTCAGTTACTTAACCATTTAAGGCTGTATTTTGATTTTATTATAGCTATGGTTAATTTTAGGAGAATTGTGATAATCCTCTGGTAATTCATTCAAGGAAAGCAGAACCTTAAGTGTTCAATATGCTATAAACATTTGCATATTCATTATCCCTCCCAATTATTCATGGACAATTTGGAGACAAAATTAAAGACAGTCAATTAAATACAACATGAACAAATTTGAGAGAAAAAAAAAATGTAATAAAAAAAAATTCACTGCATTGTGAATGAGTCGAATAAAAATTGAGGATTGGAAATGCTTTCTATGTGTTCAGTGCAAGTCAGTGTAAAGAGTGGAGGTGGGTGGGTCCAGAGGTGGCTGCTTGGAGGTTTTACACCAGTCTCCTCCTCTTGCAGTTGCGCTCCACCGGGTCCCTGGATGCAGCCTTCATGGTAGCGGCCCCCAGAGGAGACACCTGGTTGAGCATAGGGTCGTCTGAGGCCTGGCCGAACAGAGCCACGCCGAAGCCAGTAGTGTGCTCCCCCTGCAGAGTGTAAGGGAGGGAAAGAGCGAGAGAGGACAGGTTACACCATGACTCAACTATATTTTGGCTCTCAGGCCCCCTTCCCTTAGCTCCTACACATTTTTTCACCGATCTATAAGCACTAGATAGATAAGCTATACATAGGAAGATCCTTTGTTTATACAAGTCAGTCAATGTTCTGTGAGGGGCTGAAATGGATTTAATATAGCATGTCTAGTCTATACTTTCTAAATATTAATTGAAACACTTTAAGGAGCTGTTGCTGGACTATAAAGCATTTCCAATGAGGATTCTCCATTGGGTTTGCTTTTTAGTTAATGACTAGGCTTAATCTGTGTCTCGGAAATCACCCCCACTAAACTCAAATATCCAGTCACTTCACTGTCCACAGCATGGACAGGGAAGGCTATGTCCACATGGACCCAGACCCCAGGCCAGTCAAAACCCAGGTGAGAGCCAATGAAGAGGCCGGCACAGGAGCTCGTGGCGTTCTTCCTGCCCTTTCACAGACACAGCAAAGACATGCATTTATATTTTAGTCATTTAGCAGACACTCTTATCCAGAAAATATATAATAAGCTGAAGGAAAATGATCAACAATCACAATAGGCTGTAGAGGCTATTTGATTGTACTCAGATCCAGGATTCAGACCTGCTAGAGACTGGGCATACAGCAGAGTAGTGGTACCACTCACAGCCACAGAGTTCTTCATGTCTGCCACGGCTGAGGTGAACTCGTTGAAGTGCAGCTCTGGGCAGTAGACCAGGGGACAAGCCAGATCCCCGCTGCTGCGGCCTGCCCTCACACACGCCGTCTCCCACTGCTCACTGTTGGTCATCACAGCACAATGGTACTTCCCTGTGGAAATCCCCTAGGAGAGCCACACACAAATTCAACCATTGTTGGAAACATATACTTATGTAGTCATTTGTTATATAGGAACTATAGTTATTCACTAAAGTGAAAGAAGGTAAGAAGACATATGATGACATGTTTATATTGAATATACATGGTACAAAAATATACACGCAACATGTAAAGTGTTGGTCCCATGTTTCATGAAGTGAAATAAAAGATCCCAGAAATGTTCCATTCGCATAAAAATATTATTTCTCTAAAATGTTTTGCACAACTTGAATTTACATCCCTGTTAGTGAGCATTTCTCATTTTCCAAGATAATCCATCCATCTGACATGTGTGGCATATAAAGAAGCTGGTTAAACAGAATGATCATTACACTGTTCCACTTTGTGCTGGGGACACAAAAGCCACTTTAAAATGTGCCGTTTTGCCACACAACACAATGCCACGGATGTCTCAAGTTTTGAAGGAGCGTGTAACTGGCATGCTGACTACAGGAATGTCCACCAGAGCTGTTGCCAGAGAATTGAATGTTCATTTCTCTACCATAAGCCGCATCAAACATCATTTTAGAGAATTTGGCAGTACTTCCAACCGGCCTCACAACCGCCTACCACATGTATGGCGTCGTGTGGAAGAGTGGTTTGCTGATGTTAGCCTTGTGAACAGAGTGCCTCATGGTGGCGGTGGGGTTATGGTATTGGCAGGCATAAGCTACGGACAAGGAACACAATTGCTTTTTAAATTGATGGCAATTTAAATATACTGTGACAAGATCCTGAGGCCCAAAGTCATGCCATTCATCTGCCGCTATCACCTCATGTTTCAGCATGATAATGCACAGCCCCATGTCGCAATGATCTGTACATAATTCCTGGAAGCTGATAATTTTCCAGATCCTCCATGGCCTGCATACTCACCAGACATGTCACCCATTGAGCATGTTTGGGATGCTCTGGATTGATGTGTGACAGAGTGATCCAGCAACTTCGCACAGCCTATGAAGAGGAGTGGAACAACATTCCACAATCAACAGCCTGATAAACGTTACGCAAAGCAGACTGACTGGTTTTCTGATCCACACCCAAACTTTTTTTTAAGGTATCTGTGACCAACAGATGCATATCTGTATTCCCAGTCATGTGAAATCCATAGATGAAGGCCTAATGAAGTTATTTCAATTGACCGATGTCCTTAAATGAACTGTAACTCAGTAAAATCTTAGAAATTGTTGCATGTTTCATTTATATTCAGTATAGATTTAAACCTTTTCTGGTCAGCAACAAAAATCAGCCCCAATTTTGTGCTGATCAGACCTCAGCGACAAATGTTTCACTTGCAATTAGCTACTTCACTAGCTAGCACAAAAAAATCCAATGTGGTGCATCATGTGGTGTTTTCAGAATCATCACCAGCACGAGGTGTGTTTTGAGTTAGAAAATGACTGCTCTAAGGAAAATCTATTTTTGTAGGCCTAACAATTTTGTGTGATTAACACCATCCACTTGTGTGAGACACCCTTGATAACAGTTGTTTTGAGTACCTCATAGAGAATGTGGGGAGTTTTAGCTTTAGCTCAAGACAATATCAGTGAGTGCAAAGATCAACGGAAAGTACAACTTCTTCGTTACTAGGTATTATGTCTGTCACAAGCCCTGTTAACCTTTGCTCTGATCGAAGTGCAGTGACTGTAAAACAGTCCCAACTGGCTTTTATGAGTGTTTTCAGCAATGTACATGTGAAGACTTGACTTTCTTAGGCTAACATTTATTACCAAACCATCACTTCCAAACATTTTTTTTGACTAAATCTTAAAGAAATAAATCAAATATAAAGAGGCCTAAATCTATTATACAATTGCAAAATGATATCAATCTCTTGCTGCAAAATGACAATAAGTGATTAAAGAAGTGTGGGGCATCAAAGTAATGTATGCGAGTGTTGTTGCCAAAGCTGCACTGCTGTGGCCCTAGAGGCCACCCGTCACACACCTGTGCCCCTGTTAGAGTGGCCATATCCAGGATGATGTCGGCAGAGAGGTCCTTGCTGGCATACACCACACCATCAGAGAGTACTAGCCTGCCTTCAGCATCAGTGTTGTTGATCTCCACTGTCCTCTGTGAGAAAGTTAGCAAAACAAGAAAAAAAAAAGTATTATTTCAGGCCATAAATTCTTCAATCAGAAAGGCAGCAAAAAGAGAACAAAAGGCTATTGAAACCATAAATTAACCAAACAACAAACTAAATGTAAGCCAATAATGAATCCTTGCCTAAATGCCAGCTAATTGTTTCTTTTCCACACAAAAGCCCATCAGAAGGAAAAACTCTACTTACCTCCATCAGGTTGCCATCATCTTAGCCCGGTTCCCATTACCTTGCCTAACTGGTTTACATGCTCCCCCAACGGCTACTCACTTTCCAGAGTAGAGTGTGTGGATGTCATCTGGTCGTGTGGCAGTGGGTCCGACTGCATTCTCCGCCAGGCAGAATACGGCACGGAGATTGTCCTTGAAGCCCTGAAATAAAGACACATTTCAAAAGGTTTGCACACAACTTTTCAACAGCTCTAACCAAACGTTCAATACATGTTCCAATAGGGTGTCTCCTAACAGGACCTTATGTTTCAAATAAGAAGTTGACTTGAAAGAGTAAGCAGGGGTAGTAGGTACAGTAGGCCTCACCTGATTGACTGTAGCTTTGAAAGCTTCTAAAATGGCTGCTGCCCCACCACAGTCTCTTTCATCCCAGGCATGTTAGTCTAGATGCAAAAGAAAAGTACATTCAGCCTTTACGACATTGTAATTGAATAGTTATTTGGCTGGCAACTCCCTAACATCCATTGAATTGGACAAAATAGTCACATTAAGGACCCGTTCCAAATGGCACTCTAATTCCCTTTACCCATAGGGCTCTGTTCAAAAGTAGTGCACTATAGGAAATATGGTGCTATTTGGGATGCAACCCAACTGACCAGCCATAAACATACCTTTTTACCTTTCCCTTGATGCTGAGACCTCCAGTGTCATACACGATGCCCTTGCCCACCCATGCAATAGTCTGGGTGGCACCATCTGGTTTGTGACTCAGGACTGCCAGGGCAGGAGGGTTCACCGCTGCCTTGCCCACTCCATAGATCTCTGAAGGCCCAAACAGTCCAAAGTGATCGAGTTGATGATCACAGAAACTAATATTGTGTTATCAGTCAAAGAACCACGATGAGTGTATGTGCATCATAACAACTCATAAATCAGAATACACACTTTGTTCCAATGTGGAAAAACTATTTAATTTGACATTCCTTTTTGCCAAAATCTCTTGGGTCCCAATAAATCAGCTTGTTTTGTTGAGAAAGTAACAAAGCTGAATAGAAACATTGTACATTCAAAGACAAAATGGAGAGAACCACCAAATGAACATACAGAGCTGTGAAAAAGTATTTGACCCCTTTCTAATTTGCTCTAATTTTGCGTATGATTTTTTATACGGAATGTTAGCAGATCTTCAACCCAAACCTATATTAGATAAAGGGAACCTGAGTGAACAAATAACACAACAATTACATACTTAATTTATTTAATAAACAAAGTTATGCAACACACAATGCCCTTGTGTGAAAAAGAAATTCCCCCTTACACTAAATAACTGGTTGTACCACCTTTAGCTGCAATGACTCCAACCAAACACTTCCCGTAGTTGTTGATCAGTCTCTCACGTCGCTGTGGAGGAATTTTGGTCCACTCTTACATGCAGAATACTTTAACTCAGCGACATTTGTGGTTTTCAAGCATGAATTGCTCGTTTCAAGTCCTGCCACAACGTCTCAATTGGGATTAGGTCAAAATTTGACTGATGTAGACTTGATTGTGTGTTTTGGATCATTGTCTTGCTGCATGACTTAGCTGCACTTCAGCTCGCAGACGGATGGCCTGACGTTCTCCTGTAGAATTCTCTGATACAGAGCAGAAATCACAGTTCCTTCTATGGAGGCAAGTCGCCGAGGTCCCGAGGCAGCAAAGCATCCCCAAACCATTACACTACCACCACCATGCTTGACCGTTGGTATGAGGTTCTTACTGTGGAATGTAGTGTTTGGTTTTCACCAAGCATAATGGGACCCATGTCATCCAAAAAGTGATACTTTTGAATTATATTCTCATAGGAAATTCTTTTAGAGTCTTGATGATCATCCAGGTGCTTTTTGGAAAACTTGAGCCAACTTTTTGGATGACAAGGGTCCCATTATGCAAATCTTTTTTCACAGCAATGTACCAAGAAAACTCCAAAAGGGAAGTGGAAGAAAGCATGTGGTCCACACGTGACCTGACACATACAGTACATATTTATGGTGTTGTTTAAACACTGCACAAGAGTACAGCCAGTTTGAAAAAGGCTTTACTAACTGGCCCACACATTAGTCTGTGTGATTGCAAGCAAAGAACCCAACAGATTGGAGTTCCAATCCATAGCTAAAATGGCTTCAAATGGAAGCATAACACATAGCCAAGGCTTTGGATGCATGGCCATTACAACAAGCCTTCTCCTGGTACAGTACCTCCAAATACTTTCTGTTTCAGTTCCTCTTCACGAATGATGACAGGAGTAACGCCCAGTTCTGTCCCCACTGCCTTAATCTCCTGAAGACAAAAAGACATACCCAGTCAAATAGAGTATATTTGGTTTAAAAGAAGTTGGTTAAAAGAAGTCACTGTCAATTTTGGTGACATTATTTGGGTCCTATTGATTGCTTTGATGTCTGCGTCCAAAATGGCACCCTATACCCTATATAGTGGCCTACTTTTGAGCAGAGCACATTAAGGCTCTGGTCAAAAGCAGTGCACTATGTAGGGAATAGGGTGCCATTTGGGATGCAGTTGATTATACCATTATATTCTCACTTGCCTCTAAGAAGTGATCAGTCCACAATCCGTGCTGCCAGTCTCACTCCATCCGCAGCATTGGCAAGACACTGGCATGAACTAAAGCATACATCAGTGCAAATAACATGTAAAGGTACTTTAGATTTACATTAATGCATGTACATACCACCATAGACAAAACAACATATAGGACATTTGTTCAGTAAACGCATATCATAAAAGCACTCCATCTAGATCTTGGAGTCAGTTTGGTCAGTCAGCAACATAACCAGTCTGTGGCAGCAACAACAGTGGCTAATTTAGGCCTAATGATCAAGTCCACAATGGCTAAGGCAATGAGACAGACACCTATAATTCACTATTATAGAAGTTAGAGGTACCTGCAGTACAGTGAGGTTCAGAGGTCTGTTTTCTTGGCCAACAGTAATAAACTCCACATTGAGTTGTGTCTTCTCGGCCCTGCGGGAAGAGGCAGAGCGACGGGAGAATATGGGGAAGGCCCGGACGATGGCACAGGCAAACATATCAGACCGCTCACACACCATCTGTACAGACAGGAACAAACACACTTTTACTGTCTGATCACAAAATGTAACAACGGTCAGTCTAAAATGACCAATACAGTGTGTCAATTACAAAGCAGGCATTGACATATTTTCTTAGAAGTAAAACCAAATGTAGACCTAACCTAGATTTGTTTGAGACTTTGGAAAGCTGTAGGAGCAGATCTATGGCTTAATGATCACATTAACACTAGGGATCTAATAATAAATGTCTGGTGTCTGATGCATAATGGCAGATAAGATCAGCAGCGCTGTAAACTCCACAGGCCTGTTTCCCGCCACAGATTAAGCCTAGTACTGGACAACAACAAAAAAAAACATTCTCAATGGACAATTTCCATTGAAAGTGCATTTAAATCCAGGACTAGACTCAATCTGTGTCTGGGAAACCGGCCTGTGGAGTTTACGGCGCTGCTGACCTTATCTGCCATTTTGCATTAGACATTTATTATTAGATCCTTATTAGCCTCCAAATTAGCCTTTAATCCCAGTGAGTATGTTGAACTGACTGACCAGGATGCATCGGCTTGTCCCTCCAGGCAGGCAGGTGCGGACCAGACGGGAGAGGAAGTGGGCAGAGGAGGTGCTGTTGTGTCTGCTAACCCGGGAGGGCAGGGCTGCCAAGTCTGCATGGCTCAAGTACAGAGCACAGCTGTCCGTAGGGTTAGGGTTCAGAGCACTGAGGGCAGCCTGCCAGATCTGGATATAAATAAAAACACACATTTCACTCGTTAACACAGCAGCATACCACCCTGCATCCCACTACTGGCTTGACTCTGAAGCTAAACAGGGTTGGTCCCTGGATCGGAGACCAGATGCTTCTGCAAGTGGTGTTGGAGGGCCAGTAGGAGGCACTCTTTCCTCTGGTCTAAAAAAAAAAGATATATCTCAATGTCCCGGAGAAGTGATTAGGGACATTGCCCTGTGTAGGGTGCTGTCTTTCAGATGTGGTGTTAAATGGGTGACCTGACTCTCATGCATTAACCATTTAACTATTTCACAAAATACCAAGCATTGTCATAGTATCATTAATAGGTAGGAAAAAAAAGTTACTGATACAGGCTTTCCAGCTGGCTTTGGTGAGTGCTTGTCGGAGAACTCCAGCGCCGCTCAGTTCAGCGCGAGCAGCCCTGCTTTTTTACATTTTATTTCCTCACCTTTACGCTGACAGCTGGCTGCAATTTCCCCTTGACTTGGGTCCAGGTTGCTTGCTGCAGGTTATTCAGTTGACCATGCCGATTAATCGGCCGACCTCTAGTGTGTATAACCAAATATTATGTAAGGAATAATCAACAGAGGGGCTATGAGTTCTATGGGAAATAATAAACGACGTGGAAGGTGTGTATCACGACGTGCCAGCGAAGTGCAACTGCCCTTTTAACGGAGTTGCATTATTTCCCAGAGAACGCATAGAGGCCGGAGATGATTATCTATTTCATACCATGGCTATAATTTAACACATTAGCCACTAGACATGTGTTCAATGTGTGCTTACCAGATAGCGACAGTAGTTGCTGTGTTTTCCAAACAGACTTGCTAACCAAACCATCAGTCCTAGCTTGCTATTATGAAAATCGAATTCTACAATCAATGCTGTTTTAAATTAGACTTTTGCTTTCAAAAGCTGCTCAAACAAAATAACACATTTTCCTTAAAAACGTTAAATGCTTCATGAGAAACAGTAGTGTGAGAAAAAGGTACTCTCAATTTTAATAGATTTTGTAGTGGAATGGGCAAAGTCATTTCTGAGATCAAGGCTTGATCACAATTTTCATCCCCATACTTTAGACCATAGACACAATGTAGGCTACTCAATACATCTTTGTCATATTAGACAAAAAACGTTTCACTTTTATACAATTTAAATTCAAAATAAATAATTATAATTTCATATTATACAGGAGACCGTTTCACAGCCATGAAACCAAACCCATCAGTCTTTCGATATGTGCAAACTGAGGGACAAAAGACAAGAATAAACTGAACTGATGTGTTAGTTAGCGATATCGGACAATAGAGGGTCATGAAACAAAAGAAAGCAGTCATCAAGTGATCTAAATGTGCAAACTCATTAAAGACACTACTCTTGGTACAGAGACATGAATTTAGGATGGTCAACTACAGGTCTTAATCCAAAAGGTTGTTTTTGGTATTCAATGAATCAGCTATTGTAGTTTTTCAGCCACTGAGAGAAAAGCAAACCTTGTCATTTCTCCCTCTAAAAAAGTAACCATGATGAAGTGAAAAATCAAATGCAAAAAGAATGACCAGGGTGGTGTAGCATCATCACGAGACACAAATGTTCCTTGTTCATAGACATTCAATATTCATCTAGTTGAGTTGTCAGGATTCTTCTCTTGAAAACAGACATTGGAGGGCAGGGCTTACAGCTATAGCTTACAATAAAACTGGACATATGATGCTTACGCTCACACAAGCAAACCACTTATTTGCTTGAAAAACAAGCAAAATGTGTGGCCATGACAGTTAATCAGTAGTCTTCCACAAGGGAATTTAAGGAGGTTTTTTTTCTGTGTTTGTTTGCAGCAGGAACCATGACAGATGGAGGATACGGTCATGTTTAAGAGGGTATTGGGGAGGACAGTGGCCATGTGTGCAGGCCAGTTGCAAAGTGAAATAGGAACTCTCCCTGGCTGTCCTCTCTCTTTGTGATCATGCATTCAATACATCTTCATCAGCCATACGGAGAGAGATTCGGGAAGGGTGAATCTTCAGATGTTGATTGGAAAGTTGGACAGATTGTACTTCAAACGATACTGACAGACACCCCTCACACAAGCACACATAGATGCACACCAAACATAAACACAGACATACCAAAAACAAAGGAATGCATCACTAGAACTTGGTCCCAAATAGAATAAGTATTAGAACAACAACTATAACAGTAAGAATTAAAATGACCAGCATCTTTCGGTTTTTCTTCTGATACTGTTCAGCCTGCAAGAAAACAAAGAGAGAAAATGTTTTAACTAAGTTTGTGGGCAAGATAACATCTTTCCCTTTTTCGTGGACATAATCACCAATTGGGCTGAAACATCAACAATCTTTAACATTGTGTCCTCACCTTTTGTAACTGTTTTAACCCCTCGTCTGTTTTGACACACGATTGCTCCACATTGAAGTCAATTCTGTCAAGTACTGTGCCCTGATATTGGATAAAGAAAATCAGATTGAAGAAAGACAGTCATTTTATATATATATATATATATATATATATATATATATATATATATATATATATACACACTGCTCAAAAAAATAAAGGGAACACTTAAACAACACAGTGTAACTCCAAGTCAATCACACTTCTGTGAAATCAAACTGTACACTTAGGAAGCAACACTGATTGACAATAAATTTCACATGCTGTTGTGCAAATGGAATAGACAACAGGTGGAAATTATAGGCAATTAGCAAGACCCCCCCAATAAAGGAGTGGTTCTGCAGGTGGGGACCACAGACCACTTCTCAGTTCCTATGCTTCTTGGCTGATGTTTTGGTCACTTTTGAATGCTGGCGGTGCTTTCACTCTAGTGGTAGCATGAGACGGAGTCTTACAACCCACACAAGTGGCTCAGGTAGTGCAGCTCATCCAGGATGGCACATCAATGCGAGCTGTGGCAAGAAGGTTTGCTGTGTCTGTCAGCGTAGTGTCCAGAGCATGGAGGCGCTACCAGGAGACAGGCCAGTACATCAGGAGACGAGGAGGAGGCCGTAGGAGGGCAACAACCCAGCAGCAGGACCGCTACCTTCGACTTTGTGCAAGGAGGAGCAGGAGAAGCACTGCCAGAGCCCTGCAAAATGACCTCCAGCAGGCCACAAATGTGCATGTGTCTGCTCAAACGGTCAGAAACAGACTCCATGAGGGTGGTATGAGGGCCCGACGTCCACAGGTGGGGGTTGTGCTTACAGCCCAACACCGTGCAGGACGTTTGGCATTTGCCAGAGAACACCAAGATTGGCAAATTCGCCACTGGCGCCCTGTGCTCTTCACAGATGAAAGCAGGTTCACAAAGAGCACGTGACAGACGTGACAGAGTCTGGAGATGCCGTGGAGAACGTTCTGCTGCCTGCAACATCCTCCAGCATGACCGGTTTGGCGGTGGGTCAGTCATGGTGTGGGGTGGCATTTCTTTGGGGGGCCGCACAGCCCTCCATGTGCTCGCCAGAGGTAGCCTGACTGCCATTAGGTACCGAGATGAGATCCTCAGACCCCTTGTGAGACCATATGCTGGTGCGGTTGGCCCTGGGTTCCTCCTAATGCAAGACAATGCTAGACCTCATGTGGCTGGAGTGTGTCAGCAGTTCCTGCAAGAGGAAGGCATTGATGCTATGGACTGGCCCGCCCGTTCCCCAGACCTGAATCCAATTGAGCACATCTGGGACATCATGTCTCGCTCCATCCACCAACGCCACGTTGCACCACAGACTGTCCAGGAGTTGGCGGATGCTTTAGTCCAGGTCTGGGAGGAGATCCCTCAGGAGACCATCCGCCACCTCATCAGGAGCATGCCCAGGCGTTGTAGGGAGGTCATACAGGCACGTGGAGGCCAAACACTACTGAGCCTCATTTTGACTTGTTTTAAGGACATTACATCACAGTTGGATCAGCCTGTAGTGTGGTTTTCCACTTTAATTTTGAGTGTGACTCCAAATCCAGACCTCCATGGGTTGATAAATTGGATTTCCATTGATTATTTTTGTGTGATTTTGTTGTCAGCACATTCAACTATGTAAAGAAAAAAGTATTTAATAAGATTATTTATTTCATTCAGATCTAGGATGTGTTGTTTAAGTGTTCCCTTTATTTTTTTTAGCAGTATATATATATATTTTTTTTATACATACAGTGGGGGGAAAAAGTATTTGATCCCCTGCTGATTTTGTACGTTTGCCCACTTACAAAGAAATGATCAGTCTATAATTTTAATGGTAGGTTTATTTGAACTGTGAGACAGAATAATTTTATTTTTTTTAAAACGCATGTCAAAAATGTTATAAAATGATTTGCATTTTAATGAGGGAAATAAGTATTTGACCCCTCTGCAAAACATGACTTAGTACTTGGTGGCAAAACCCTTGTTGGCAATCAGAGGTCAGACGTTTCTTGTAGTTGGCCACCAGGTTTGCACACATCTCAGGAGGGATTTTGTCCCACTCCTCTTTGCAGATCTTCTCCAAGTCATTAAGGTTTTGAGGCTGACGTTTGGCAACTCGAACCTTCGGCTCCCTCCACAGATTTTCTATGGGATTAAGGTCTGGAGACTGGCAAGGCCACTCCAGGACCTTAATGTGCTTCTTCTTGAGCCACTCCTTTGTTGCCTTGGCCGTGTGTTTTGGGTCATTGTCATGCTGGAATACCCATCCACAACCCATTTTTAATGCCCTGGCTGAGGGAAGGAGGTTCTCACCCAAGATTTGATGGTACATGGCCCCGTCCATCGTCCCTTTGATGCGGTGAAGTTGTCCTGTCCCCTTAGCAGAAAAACACCCCCAAAGCATAATGTTTCCACCTCCATGTTTGACGGTGGGGATGGTATTCTTGGGGTCATAGGCAGCATTCCTCCTCCTCCAAACACGGCGAGTTGAGTTGATGCCAAAGAGCTCCATTTTGGTCTCATCTGACCACAACACTTTCACCCAGTGAATCATTCAGATGTTCATTGGCAAACTTCAGACGGGCATGTATATGTGCTTTCTTGAGCAAGGGGACCTTGCGGGCGCTGCAGGATTTCAGTCCTTCACGGCGTAATGTGTTACCAATTGTTTTCTTGGTGACTATGGTCCCAGCTGCCTTGAGATCATTGACAAGATCCTCCCGTGTAGTTCTGGGCTGAATCCTCACCGTTCTCATGATCATTGCAACCCCACGAGGTGAGATCTTGCATGGAGCCCCAGGCCAAGGGATATTGACAGTTCTTTTGTGTTTCTTCCATTTGCGAATAATCGCACCAAATGTTGTCACCTTCTCACCAAGCTGCTTGGTGATGGTCTTGTAGCCCATTCCAGCCTTGTGTAGGTCTACAATCTTGTCCCTGACATCCTTGGAGAGCTCTTTGGTCTTGGCCATGGTGGAGAGTTTGGAATCTGATTGATTGCTTCTGTGGACAGGTGTCTTTTTTACAGGTAACAAGCTGCAGCTAGGAGCACTCCCTTTAAGAGTGTGCTCCTAATCTCAGCTCGTTACCTGTGTAAAAGACACCTGGGAGCCAGAAATCTTTCAGATTGAGAGGGGGTCAAATACTTATTTCCCTCATTAAAATGCAAATAAATTTATAACATTTTTGACATGCGTTTTTCTGGATTTCTTTGTTGTTATTCTGTCTCTCACTTCAAATAAACCTACCATTAAAATTATAGACTGATCATTTCTTTGTAAGTGGGCAAACGTACAAAATCAGCAGGGGATCAAATACTTTCACCCCCCACTGTATATATATATATATACACAGTTTGATAGTGATGTAAATCAGATATTATTCATATTACTGCAGAGTCAAATGAAATTATGGATAAATGGACTGTTGGATTGTATAGCTTAAACTTTATTTCCATATAATTGTCGTGTTTCCAAACACTGAAAAGGGTTTCCCTCACAGACCTGTTCCACCACCATTCCTGCCAGGTCTCGGAAAATCTCATTCAGGTCGGTGATGGACTGGACTATCTGTCGGACCTCTCTCTCGCGTTCCTCCACCATCACTGTGTTCTGCTCTACCAGGACCAGCTGGTCATCTGTAAACCCCTGGGCGAGATCAGAGATATGGGCTCAGTGAGATATAAATTTGTCTGCATCCCAAAATGGTGCCATATTCCCTTTATAGTGAACTACTTTTGACCAGAGTCCTATGGACCCTGGTAAAAAAAAAATGTGTGCACTATGTAGGGAATAGGGTGCCATTTGGGACAGACCCTTTGTCATATCAATGGATTCAAACTCGTGTAAGGAAACATTTCTCTAGTGTAAATAATAGTATGATATTCATAATGCAAAGTATGTCAACATTTTGGTGGCTATCCAAATAAATCATGTGGTATCAGATGAGTATTGTTAAAATGTAAAGGTGACTTCCTCTGTTACATTGAGATAAAGCACAACACCCATTGATTTTCATTAGGCTTCAAGTCAACTTATTGGAACTCACATTCTTGTTACATTTAGCAAAAACAAGACATTTGTCTATGCATTACTATATTAATTTAACCAGGATATGATATTTTTCCTGAGAGATATGCATGAGCACCTATCAGGTAAATGTCAAAATACACTGTCAGTTCCAAGCTCACCATTTCATATAGTGCCAGGTCTTCATCCTCCTCCATTAGAGGACCAGAGTCAAAAAAGTGTTTGGATCTCTCCTCACGATTCTTCATGCCTGTAACAGAAAGCATCAACATTATGACAATAAATGAGACATGATATGAGGGTGGAGGTGAAAACAAAGATACATGTAGAGAGTGTTTGTGTAAGGAGAGAGAGAAGTGAGGGATGGAAGACTTGAAACTAATAGAAAGGAAAAAAATTCAGAAGATAGTTGCGAGGTGTAGGAGTAAATACTGAGTGAGTGCTTGCTTACGTTTTAGATAGCTAGACTGCGTGTGTCTGAAGTTGGTGGACAGGTCTTGCAGGCTCCCTGCCAACGAGGACACCACATTTCTCAGCAGCCTCTCCTCCTGCTCTGTGCAGTGGCCACAGCGAGTCTGCAGACCTGTCACTGCACGCTGACACCGGTGGAACATCTACACAGACAAAGGAGAGAGCAATACATCTTTGCCATAAGACAAAAGACCTTTGTACAATTTCAATTCTAAATAAATAATTATCATCAACACAGACCCAAGAAAATGAGAGCACGGAGAAATGCTCACTGAAAAATATATTTCTAATTCTACTATATAACAAGAATGGCCAATAATTGTTGACATACAGTATTACATCAGCAGGCTCTATTTACTGTAGCCCTTTATAAAAGCTTACAAACGTTAACATGTACAACAAGTCTTAAATATGATCAGATCATACTAACAAATTAATATTCATAACAATTAGTTAGGAAATCATAATTGTCATACTTGTGTAAAAGTAAAGACACCTTAATAGAAAATGACTCAAGTAAAAGTGAAAATCACCCAGTAAAATACTACTTGAGTAAAAGTTTACAAGTATTTGGTTTGAAATATACTTGTATCAAAAGTAAATGCAATTGCTAAAATATACTCAAGTATCAAAAGTAAAAGTATAAATCATTTCAAATTCCTTATATTAAGCAAACCAGACAGCAGAATTGTTATTATTTTACAGACGGAGCACATTCCAACACTCAGACATATTTTACAAATAAAGCATTTTTGTTTAGTGAGTCCGCCAGATCAGAGGCAGTAGGTATGACCAACGATGTTCTCTTGATAAGAGTGTGAACTGGACAATTTTCCTGTCCTGCTAACAATTCAAAATGTAAGAAGTTCTTCAGGGAAAATGTATGGAGTAAAAAGTACATTATTTTCTTTAGGAATGTAGTGGAGTAAAAGTTGTCAAAAATATAAATAGTAAAGTGAAGTACAGATACCCCAAAAAAGTATTTGTACTTAAGTTCTTTACACCACTGCATAGGCGTTGGCTTTTCCAGAAGGCCTCTTATGGGGTGGGTCACCTTTTGCCTCTGCTGGTTTCCTATGTAGTAATAATACATGTGACTTCTCTTCAAAGTTCTTTCAATGGGGTTTATTGTATAGAATGTAGTTTCTTTCAGTGGGATTTCTTGTTTGCCTCAGCGGGTTTCCTATGTAATAACAGTTATAATAGTAGTAGTGACTTCTCTTCAAAATTCTTTAAATGGGGTTTCTTGTATAGACTTCCATCTCTGTCATTGGCCTACCTGTGTGATCTCCTGAGTGGTGATCTCTATGGCATGCTCCTCTTCACTGCTGTCATCGAGGGTAGGACGGTTCATGTGCTTGTCATGTAGGGCGGCCAGCTCCTTCATTTTCTGCCGGACCCGTGTGATTTCGTACTGAATCTGATAGCCCACGCAACCACAGGATTTATACATGAGAGGCACGAGAAAACTAGACACCAAAAGATCCACAGTTCCAAATAAGAAATCTATTTTAAAGAAAGACGAATGAGATCGGATTTAGGAATTTTATATAGACTAATACATATTAGGCCTACATTTTCTAAAGTATCTCTAAGTATCTAGCTCAATAGTTTCATTGTTTGTGATGGTGAAATTAAGCATTTGAAATCGGCTGCTTTGAGAAGAGACTAGTAATAAACATAATAATAAACTTCTCATACTGAAGTAGTTAAGAGCATGTGATTGTTTCTTACCTCAACGACCCCATCTACCCACTTGGGCGGCAGTCTCTTGGTGACTCCGACGGCAGCTTCTGGGTCCAGACTGATCCCTGAGACCAGGGCCATGCGGTCATCAGCCAACTGACAGTAAAAACCATACATATTACACAGTTATCACTACCCATTTGAAACATTGTTTGCAGATTTTCCAACCCATACAAAGCATGGTTTATTATTTTTTCCTTGTGACAGTTTGGATACGAGGAGATTAGACAGTACCTCATCAAGCTCCTAATATGATTGGCAGACCCCAGCGAAGTCCCATCCAATGAGGAGAGAGGGAGAGGTGAGATGAAGTAAGACAGCAGTGACAGTAAGTGAGATCCAGACAAAAAGCAGTGATCATCTTCACACAGAGACATTTTGCATGCACTAGCAGACACTGTTTAAAGAGGGATCGTACACATTCCAAAATGTCTCATTTTGAGTCACCAGATTGTGTCTGGGAAAAAAAAGTCTAATGAATTTTATGTTAATCAATTGAGGTTCTTCAAACCTGTGAAATCCCCCTTTAAAAGGTATTTGAGATATACATACACACACACACACACGGTCGGAATAATACTGTGAAATTAGTGTAAGAGCTGTTTGAAAAGACCGCCTGGAATGTCAGCCTGTTTTGGTGAGATGGAGATTTAGCCTGCCTGGGGACATCACACCAATAATGTTTATACCATGTATTGTGCTGCTACCAAGTTGTGTTGCTGCCATGTTGTGTTATTACCATGTTGCCATGTGTTGCTACCATGCTGTGTTTTCATGTGTTGCTGTCATGCTATGTTGCGGTCTTAGGTCTCTCTTTATGTAATGTTTTGGTGTGTCTCGTTGTGATGTGTATTTTTGTCATATATATATATATATATATATATATATAAAAATAAAGGGAACACTAAAATAACACATCCTAGATCTGAATGAATGAAATAATCTTAAATACTTTTTTCTTTATATAGTTGAATGTGCTGACAACAAAATCACACAAAAATAATCAATGGAAATCCAATTTATCAACCCATGGAGGTCTGGATTTGGAGTCACAGTCAAAATTAAAGTGGAAAACCACACTACAGGCTGATCCAACTTTGATGTAATGTCCTTAAAACAAGTCAAAATGAAGCTCAGTAGTGTGTGTGGCCTCCACGTGCCTGTATGACCTCCCTACAACGCCTGGGCATGCTCCTGATGAGGTGGCGGATGGTCTCCTGAGGGATCTCCTCCCAGACCTGGACTAAAGCATCCGCCAACTCCTGGACAGTCTGTGGTGCAACGTGGCGTTGGTGGATGGAGCGAGACATGATGTCCCAGATGTGCTCAATTGGATTCAGGTCTGGGGAACGGGCGGGCCAGTCCATAGCATCAATGCCTTCCTCTTGCAGGAACTGCTGACACACTCCAGCCACATGAGGTCTAGCATTGTCTTGCATTAGGAGGAACCCAGGGCCAACCGCACCAGCATATGGTCTCACAAGGGGTCTGAGGATCTCATCTCGGTACCTAATGGCAGTCAGGCTACCTCTGGCGAGCACATGGAGGGCTGTGCGGCCCCCCAAAGAAATGCCACCCCACACCATGACTGACCCACCGCCAAACCGGTCATGCTGGAGGATGTTGCAGGCAGCAGAACGTTCTCCACGGCGTCTCCAGACTCTGTCACGTGCTCAGTGTGAACCTGCTTTCATCTGTGAAGAGCACAGGGCGCCAGTGGCGAATTTGCCAATCTTGGTGTTCTCTGGCAAATGCCAAACGTCCTGCACGGTGTTGGGCTGTAAGCACAACCCCCACCTGTGGACGTCGGGCCCTCATACCACCCTCATGGAGTCTGTTTCTGACCGTTTGAGCAGACACATGCACATTTGTGGCCTGCTGGAGGTCATTTTGCAGGACTCTGGCAGTGCTCCTCCTGCTCCTCCTTGCACAAAGGCGGAGGTAGCGGTCCTGCTGCTGGGTTGTTGCCCTCCTACGGCCTCCTCCACATCTCCTGATGTACTGGCCTGTCTCCTGGTAGCGCCTCCATGCTCTGGACACTACGCTGATAGACACAGCAAACCTTCTTGCCACAGCTCGCATTGATGTGCCATCCTGGATGAGCTGCACTACCTGAGCCACTTGTGTGGGTTGTAGACTTCGTCTCATGCTACCACTAGAGTGAAAGCACCGCCAGCATTCAAAAGTGACCAAAACATCAGCCAGGAAGCATAGGAACTGAGAAGTGGTCTGTGGTCACCACCTGCAGAACCACTCCTTTATTGGGGGTGTCTTGCTAATTGCCTATAATTTCCACCTGTTGTCTATTCCATTTGCACAACAGCATGTGAAATGTATTGTCAATCAGTGTTGCTTCCTAAGTGGACAGTTTGATTTCACAGAAGTGTGATTGACTTGGAGTTACATTGTGTTGTTTAAGTGTTCCCTTTATTTTTTGGAGCAGTGTATATATATAAAATCCCAGCCCCCGTCCCCGCAGGAGGCCTTTTGGCTTGTGGTAGGCCGTCATTGTATATAAGAATTTGTTCTTAATGGTCTTGCGTAGTTAAAGGTGAAATAAAAAATACAAAAATGACAAGGCAGTAAATTAGTTAAGCCGTGGCTGCGTCTCTGACTTTCAGGATCTTTAGTCTGCCGACTAAAACATCCAGAGCTTCCCGAAGACTCTGTGCATGTGCACACTCAGTACTGGGCCAGAACCACCTTTGCCTCCAGAACAGCTTGAATTCTTTGGGTAATGAAGCATTGCTCAATTGGTATCAAGGGACCTAACGTGTGCCAGGAAAACATTCCCCACACCATTACACCACTGCCACCAGCCTGTACCATTGACACCAGGCAAGGTGGGGCCATGGACTCTTGCTGCTTACGCCAAATCCTGACTCTGCCATCAACATGATGCAACATGAACCGGGATTCATCAAACTAGGCAATGGTTTTCCACTCCTCAATTGTCCAGTATTGGTGACTGCGTGCCCACTGGAGCCGCTTCTTGCTTTTTAGCTGATAGGAGTCGAACCCGGTGTGGTCCTCTGCTGCAATAGCCCATTCGTGACAAGGGCCGACAAGATATGGGTTCTGCACACCACCATTGTACTGCGACGTTATTTGCCTGTTTGTGGTCCGCCTGTTAGCTTGCACGATTCTTGCCATTGTCCTACGACCTCTCATCAACAAGCTGTTTTCGTCCACAGGACCACCGCTGACTGGATGTTTGTCACACCATTCTCTGTAAACCCTAGACACTGTCGTGCATGAAAAGCCCAGTTTCTGAGATACTGGAACTGGCGCGCCTGGCACCGACGTTCATACCACGCTCAAAGTCACTTAGATCACTTGTTTTGCCCATTATAACATTCAATGAACAGTAACTGACTGCCTTGATGCCCGCTTTATATAGCAAGCCACGGCCACGAGACTCACTTTCTGTAGGAGTGAACCATTTTCGTGAACGGGGTACCTAATAAATTCTCTACACGCAGAGAACAGGCTACTCAGGCGCATGGTGCTCGTTTAATAAAGTTAGATCAAGCTGAATCAATGTCTGCAAGATCTCACAATGACCACAATATTCTACATAACAGAATATAATAGCACAACGTTACCGTAAGACAAAAACACCACAGCGTTTCATTGTGAATGATAATTCTTAAAGTTTTACCCATAGTAACCAACCATCAGATCTCAATCAGTTTAATGGGGATTTGCATTTTGATCTTGAGTTATATAGTGTTGTTGTGAATGATGTACACTGAGCGAATTTTAGAGAACATGTTGTTAAAACTGTAGCACAGCCTACCTGTGTATTTTGCCTAGAGACACACATGGTTGAGTTTTGGCCTCATGAGAAAAACAAATTGTGTTTTTGTCTTACAGTAACATTACATTGTGCCATTATATTTTAGTTATGTGATATGATCTTGCAGACATTGAGTGAGCTTGATCTAACTTCACCCTAGTAGCCTGTTCTCCGGATCACTTTTGTCAAGACGTTGACAAACGTTGGTCTCCGCCTTTCAAAGTGTGTTGCGTTATGGGTATAAAAAAAAAGTTGCCACTACATGTCGACTGCATCAACTACACAAAAATCATGTGATGAAAAGTCATGCCGTTTTTGATGAAGTCAGATTCAAGTCGCTGCAGTGTCTTCTCACCAACTGCACCATGCAGTCATCACTTGCATTGTGGGAGGCACTATTTGTCAACCAATCATTGGGGTGTTTTTGTTTGACCCACGAGAACGTGGCCAAAGACGTGACTGAAACAGGAACCAACTTTTCCGCGATACTTAAGCTACAAGAGATACAAATGAAAGTGATATTTGAGACCTCTCTAACCAATTAATTGTACACATGTTAGGTTTTCAGTTTGTGATATGGGGGTATAGAAAAGTTTATTTGGACATTTATAAAGAAAAACTTGTATAAAACAATAACAGCTATGTTGACACTGCCATGTTGATCTGAGCCTTGCTATAGTGTCCAATTTTCTGCTGTAGTGTCCAACTAACTGTTAGCATGCTAGCAGTTATCATAGACTTCTAGTCATTGCGCTAACTGTAGTTAGAAACTTCCTTCAAACTGCACGCAGAGACATACAAATGGTATCCACGAGTTAATCTAGGTAAGTAGATGCCAGTAACAGCTAGTTTTTCGTTTTCCCCTTCCCCACTCAGATCACTCCCAGACAGTTCTAGAAACATTATTGCTTGAGAAATGGTTCTTAGCGTTTTTTTTGTTGTTTTTTTACAATTTTAATTGAAAACAATCACAATAAGGTACTTAATTGTTACCCATAAATTATTTGAGATAATGGCTGCGTTGGACATTTAACTCCATGAGATCAATTCCAAAATGGCGACCATAATAGTAAGGCACAACGGAGGGTAGTGCGTACAGCCCAGTGCATCCCTGGGCCCAAGCTTCCTGCCATCCAGGACCTATATACTAGGCGACGTCAGAGGAAGGCCCCAAAAAATTGTCAAAGACTCCAGTCACCCAAGTCATAGACTGTTCTCTCTACTACTGCACGGCAAGCGGTACAGGAGTGCCAAGTCTAGGTCCAAAAGGCTCCTTAACAGCTTCTAACCCCAAGCCATAAGACTGCCGAACAACTCATCAAATGGCCACCTGGACTATTTTTATTGACACCCCCCCACCCTCCTTTGTTTTTACACTGCTGCTACTCGCTGTTTATAAACTATGCAGTCACTTTACCCTTACATACATGTACAAATTACCTCGACTAACCTGTACCCCCGCACATTGACTCAGTACCGTTACCTCCTGTATATTGCCTCGTTATTGATTGTGTTACTTTTAATTTTAGTATATTTTTTACTTTTGTTTATTTAGTAAATATTTTCTTAACTCCTTCTTGAACTACATGGTTGGTTAAGGGCTTGTAAGTAAGCATTTCACGGTGAGGTCTACACCTGTTGTGTTCGGCGCATGTAGGCTCCCGAGTGGCGTAGCGGTCGAAGGCACTGCATCTCAGTGCTAGAGGCGTCACTACAGACCCTGGTTCAATCCCGGGCCATGATCGGGAGTCCCATAGGGCGGTGCACAATTGGCCCAGCGTCGTCTGGGTTAGGGGAGGGTTTGGCCGGGGTAGTCCATCATTCTAAAATAAGCATTTATTCTTAACTGACTTGCCTAGTTACATAAAGGTAAAATTAAATAAATGTGACAAATACAATTTGATTAGTAGCTACCTATTGCGGTGAAGACGCTTATCTTCAGGAGCTAGGCCTACATACATTGGGTCAGTGAAGTGTGACATGAGTGTGTGTGAAGGAAAATATATAGGGCTAGCCTATGTCCCCGATCCCCAAATGATTAGCCTAACCACAGAACCACTTCATATAGGCCCAGAGAAAGGAAAGATGCAGGACAACGATTAGCATTATAAGAGAATTTTGATATGCAGATCACTCAGCATGAGCATGCAGATTGCAGTATGCCATACAAGAGACACAGTGACATAAAAACAAGCACCTCAGCGATATCCATCAGATAAACTCAAAGCCTAGTAACCACCGGATTTGCTCTTTGATCCAAAGAAACATTTGATAGTTGGTGCCATCAGTGCCAAAAAATAACCTATCCAAGCTACTACCCACAATCAGGTGAATTAAACAAAGTTAGGAATTTCAAAGTCTGGCTTGAGATCTACTATGAAGCTGCTACACACAATAACCGTCCCAGAGTCAAAACACCTACGAGTCCAGAAGGAGGGTGAATGAATGAGGGACTAAAAGGGAAAACTACAAACAATAGAGTTTTGAAACTATACAAAGGAAATTAGGCTACAAGATATTATAGACTTACATAGAAAGTATTTGTAAAAGACCCGGCATCCTGGGCAACAATGAAAAATAAAATATATACAGTACCAGTCAAAAGTTTGGACACACCTACTCATTCAGGGGTTTGTCTTTATTTTTTACATTCTAGACCAATAGACATCAAAACTATTAAATAACACATATGGAATTATATAGTGACCAAAAAAGTGTTAAACAAATCTAAATATATTTTATATTTGAGATTCTTCAATGTAGCCACCTGTTGCCTTGGTGACAGCTTTGCACACGCTTGGCATTCTCTCAACCAGCTTCACCTGGAATGCTTTTCCAACAGTCTTGAAGGGAGTTCCCACATGTGCTGAGCACGTGTTGGCTGCTTTTCCTTCACTCTGCGGTCCAACTCATCCCAAACCATCTCAACTGGGTTGAGGTCGGGTGATTGTGGAGGCCAGGTCATCTGATGCAGCCCTCCATCACTCTCCTTGGTCAAATATCCCTTATACAGCCTGGAGGTGTGTTAGGTCATTGTCCTGTTGAAAAACAAATGATAGTGCCACTAAGCGCAAACCAGATGGGATGGCGTATCGCAGCAGAATGCTGTGGTAGCCATGCTGGTTAAGTGTGCCTTGAATTCTAAATAAATCACAGACAGTGTAACCAGCAAAGCACCCCTACACCATCCCACCTCCTCCTCCATGCTTCACGGTGGGAACTACACATGCGGCTATCATCCGGTCACCTATTCTGCGTCTCACAAAGACATGGCGGTTGGAATCCCAAAATCTCAAATTTGGACTCATCAGACCGAAGGACAGATTTTCACCGGTCTAATGTCCATTGCTCATCTTTCTTGTCCCAAGCAAGTCTCTCCTTCGTATTGGTGTCCTTTTAGTAGTGGTTTCTTTGCAGCAATTCGACCATGAAGGCCTGATTCACGCAGTCTCCTCTGAACAGTTGATGTTGAGATGTGTCTGTTACTTGAACTCTGAAGCATTTATTTGGGCTGCAATTTCTGAGGCTGGTAACTCTAATGAACTTATCCTCAGCAGCAGAGGTAACTCTGGGTCTTCCTTTCCTGTGGTGGTCTTCATGAGAGCCAGTTTCATCAAAGCACTTGATGGTTTTTGTGACTGCACTTGAAGAAACTTTCAAAGTTCTTGACATTTTCCAGATTGACTGACCTTCATGTCTTAAACTAATGATGGACTGTCGTTTCTCTTTGCTTGTTTGAGCTGTTCTTGCCATAATATGGACTTGGTCTTTTACCAAATAGGGCTATCTTCTGTATACCATCCCTACCTTGTCACAACACAACTGATTGGCTCAAACGCATTAAGGATAGAAAGAAATTCCACAAATCAACTTAACAAAGCACACCTGTTAATTGAAATGCATTCCAGGTGATTTGTTTAACACGGTTTTGGTTACTACATGATTCTACATGTGTTATTTCATAGTTTTGATGTCTTCACTATTATTCTACAATGTAGAAAATAGTACAAATAAAGAAAACCCTTGAATGAGTAGGTGTCCACACTTTTTAGTGGTACTATATTTCAGTGCAGAATGTATGAAATGTAACAATGACCAACAGTGCAAACTAGGTATTCTAAATTCTAGCATACAAATATCTTAGTAACAACCATATTGATCTAAAGAGCGTTAAATAAGTTTTAAAGAACAGTTTACCAAGCACAGGATCAACTAAATCTATAACTGAAACAACAGCACCATCTAGCATAAAGGGGAGGTTGAGGCATGCAATTCACTAAGGCAAAAGGGCAAATACAGAGGCCACACACTATCAACAAACACCTCATGAAATGTAACATGTAGATTGTTACATTTGACCATCTGTATAACAAAAGACCTGCCAACTCATTCCAGCATGCACAGCATGCACTTATTTATCAAGTATTGAACATTGCCCCTAAAAATGCATTTCATGTTCTACCTTTATCTTTTACTTAGTTTCTTACTCTTACAAATGCAATCCTTCAATTGAATATCATGGCAAAGGAAAATGCACGCTCTTTCATGATTGGTAGCAAACTGAGCTGGTCAAATATTTTGGCAAGACAGGAAATGCAACTCGAGGGCATCAGTACTCCAAATGCATGCCTCTGACATGACTCAATGCAAATGTACGCATCTAGCTTGACAGCTAAACGCAGCAAGTAGCCAACATCAGGTTGATGTTTGGTAGATAGTCACTCGCTAGTTAGCTACTTAATCAAGTGACGGCTAACATATGTGTTAACTATCATAACACACACAAATCAAATGTCAAATCCAGACGATTAACTTTAGACTCACCGCAGCATTGCTACGTGTACTCAGAGTACGACGGGGGTCGTATGTACTCACTTGCTCAGCCAATATCTGCCGATTTTGGATTGCATTGTTCCGCATTAATAAGAAGGCATCGGTCAGGCGCCTAGTTGCCATGATTAATTTACACACGAAGGATGTACGGCTATCCAATAACAACCAGTGGCAACGACGAGAACCTAGCTAGCTAACGTTAACTTACTAGTAAGTTACAATACAAGGAAAGTTAGCTAACGCGAGCTAGCCAGCAAAACAGCAGGCACACTCGCCGACCGGCTAATCGAGGGGTTCTTCCCTTTTCTATCTTCACAATAACATATACTTTGTTCTCTGTCGCTTTCACCAAATGCATAAATAAAACCATAAAATATGACCGATACGGTTTGTTTTCAATGAAAAATGGAAAGGATAGAACGGGTCGGTGGTATAAGAACGGCCTTCTCTAGCTACGTGGAACGGGTGCGTTCGTACATTCACTCAGGCTCTCTCGTCCGAGTGTGCTAGAGCGCAGAATAACTGACGAATTTACCAACGTTGAATAGGGCCGCTGTCACTAAACGTCGGCAAAAAAAGCGTAATTAATTGTTGCCAGCAGCACAGTCACCAACGCTCTGGATAACATGAAAACAACCTAACCAGCTCTGCTAGGGCGGGTAAATAGTCAGAGTGAGGTGTTAGCTCATTTGTGTCTGGAAGAAGCTAGCTAACGTTAGCTTGGGTGCTTGACTGTCGTTGTGTTGCCAGAACGCTCGGATCAACCCTACTCCTCGGACAGAGCGTCCAGTGTGCGCTCTGAACACTCCGAGAGCGAAACGCTCAGCGTTTATGAACGGACAACGCTCGGAATATACGAGGGCCCAGGGGGACTCTGGCACTCCAGATTGAATTTACGAACGCACCCGTAAATACACAGTAAACCCAGAGGCGCAACATCGGAAGTCTTCCGGGAAAGCTTGCGAAACAGGCCAAGCAGACCAGGGCGGGGTTTGAGAAGTGAAAAATGATTCCTTAGTTGTTAATTTTCTCGAAATCTAAAAGCACAACCTATATTGGAGACAATGTGTTAAGTAGTTGAACATGTTATTACTCAAACTTTGGGAAAGTGACAAACTGACACGTTTTTATTTTAGTCAAAAACTAATTTATACCGAAAGACAGCCTTTAATTTTGACGGCTTGCACATGCGCAGTTTGGCTCGAGACGACCGTTAGACCTGCGCATGAGCTTAGCTAGCCAACGTCGCCATGACATCGCCTACAAGTGTGATCGGGGGTTTCTATTGGATAGATCTATCTTCATACCGTACTGTCTTTGGCAAGATCGAGTCAACACTTTCATAATAAAAGTTCTCATTTTAATTGAAGACCTCTATAAAAGAGAATTGTTTTTTTAAACCTCAATAAAACTACATCTAATCATCATTGATATATATATTTTATTATATTTTCATATCATTAACTTTTATATTGATAAAATAAATACATGAAAACGAGAACATGCATTATTGTTTTTTTTCCGGGTCAATCCGACCTGGTGTGGTACGTTCCAGTCCACAGATATTTTGGAAGGAAAGTTAAAATAATGAATATAATAATAAACGATGCATTATATGTAGTTCTGGAATACATAGTATTGTATGGTAATACAATCATTGCCATCTATAAATGAGGAATATATTCGTTTTAAAGAGAAAATCTATTTCACGCACGTCAGTATTGGCGCTACCCCTATCAGCAGCAACCTTCCCATTGGAAGCTGTAGCTCGCGTACTTCCATGAATGCCTAGCAAATTGCAGAGGATAAACTACATAATCAGTCTAACAATTTGTATTTACAATGTCAGTAAATGGAGAGGAAGAGAGAGTAATGTTCTCTGTAGACGGTTTATTTGCTGATTCATTTTCTGATGATAACGTATACAAATTCATCGGTCAAGAGTTAAAGATCAGCCAGGTGTTCAGCGCCAGCGCCAACCCAACCGTGTACAAATTGATCGGTCAATAGTTAAATATAAGCCAGGTGTTCAGCGCCTGTTCACGATTTACTCCATTATTACAGTGACTGGTTTAAGTTTTTCAGCACATGATAAATAAAGCTTTGTTGATTAGTAGTGCATTTAATACAGTAGTCTTGTGCAAAGACTGCAATGAGACGCATTGTTGTATTTACCGTACTGTTTGTTACATAGGCGCTTCATCTATGCCGCTATTTTGAGGAAAACCCACTCAGCCTGAAGAGAAAGCGCAGAGACTGGTATTGTTGGCATTTTGGCAGCACGATTGGGTACTATGTTGGTTAATTCTTTGTCCGTCCAGTAGAGGTCAGTAATGATGTTCAGTAGCAGCCACTGTTATTTAATTAGCCTGAATCATAATTGTAAAACATTTTAATATCCGTTAATAGATTTTTAATAGCCCTTCCCATAACACTGTTCCATCATGTCACAAACATTAGCCTACAAATGCACTTTTCAGAGACTTTGAAACACTAAAAATAGGTATAAATCACAATAATTTATGGGGTATTGACCTCGTATTTCCCACTCTTACAGGAGCGGATGTGACCATGACAAACCTCCCCCTTGCTGTCCCTTAACTGCAAAGCAATGTCTCAGCAAACATGCCATCTTCCGGCTGGCCTTCTTTCGCCCCCTCCGTCCTCTCCCTCTCCTGGGTCCAGGACCAGGACAGCTTCCCTTCAGACTGGGACCCTGGTGCTGGGTGCAGATATTGCGTACCTGTCTGAGACTTACCCCCTCATTCTGGACACACTGGCTCACCTGAGCAAGGACAGGGCTGTGACGTACCTCTCATCCAAGATGCGAGGAGATCACGGGACACCTAGCTTCTACTGAGACACTCTGCCTCCGTAGAAGGTTCCATGTAGAGCTTTTGCACCGCTACCCCACACAGAACATCAACATCTACCGCGCTACTCAGAGAGGGAAGTAGTGACCACAATGGGACTGGGTAGGGTTGGGAGACTGTGATGAACAGTTGAATAGGTTGAGACTTGGAGGGGAATAACACAACAGTGCCTGACTCTGAATCCTCTGGTCAAGAGGGAGTCTTCTAGACATCCTCTCTGAGACAAGTACATGACTGTTACTAGTATTTTACTGCCAGAACACATATACCCTGATACATTACTATGGTTAGAGAGAAAAGGAAGAACTTGCACACATACAAAAACCTTTTGTAGGTGCTGGATACCAAAGGAGAGACTTTTGAATAGACATTAAAGAGCAACAGCTCCGCTCTCAGCTTTTAATATTCCCAACTGTTATTTTACACAAATATACACATTTTTCAGTCATTTAGCAGACGCTCTTATCCAGAGGGACTTACAGTAGTGAATACATACATTTCATTTTCATTTCATGCATTTTTTTTTGTACTGGCCCCCCGTGGGAATCGAACCCACAACCCTGCATACACCATGCTGGCGTTGCAAACACCATGCTCTACCAACTGAGCCACAGGGAGGTTATACCAATATGTGTTCATGTTGAAGTAAGAAACAGAGATAAAAGAATACTTTGTGAGCAGTAAAAGCAGTGCACAGATACTTTTCTTGTCTTTGTCAGGTTACTACAGTCAAATCATGTGAAGTTGTGTTTGATCCAGTTTGATGAAGTGCTATATTGTATAGGTTGAAGGGGTTGTTGATTACTGGTTAAAATATTGTTTATACCATGACCGTCCACTTGCAGAACTTTTTTGTCAACATCGACAGATTCTGCCCCCCCCCTGCCTGTACATACTTCATCCCCTCTCTCTTCTGCTCTCTGCTGATGTGCAGAGTTTCTGTTCAGAAAAGAAAAGCCTGTTTGTTCCGCTGGAGAGTTTCAAAGAAAGAGAGACCGGCGGTCTTCCCCCCTCCATCTCTCTCTGTGCTATAGCACTCCCGACAAAACAACAGATCCCTATCTATATTCAGAGTCTGCTCTCCACCAGCTATCCACAGAGTCCCCAAACTAGAAACTGTCATTCACTGTGTGTGTAATAATCCTTTGATCAACATTGATATAGACCTTAATTGTAACGATAATGCCCAACGCAGGTTGGACGAGAAGTAACTTGTGGTACAACATAAAATACAATTTTATATGCATTACTCTCAAATGCCTACTGTGCCTGTAAGATAAATTATTTTTATTTTTTTAATTATCAAATGATTGATTTGGCAGCAAAACTTCAAAGAAATAATGTAAATTAAATGTAAAAAAAAAGAAAAGTGCAACGTAATCTCCTTGTCTGCTTTGTCGGTATAAATGATGACTTGTTGTAATGCTTCTTACAGTGCTTTTGTACTTTGTTTTGTAATGTCAGTCACTTTTAAGCACATCAACAAAGTGAAGCATGTCAACCATCAGTGTCATTTCAGAATTGTACAAGCAAACATGACAATCAAGTTATTTCAAATCAAAATCTAATTTTATTGGTCACATACACATATGGTTAGCAGATGTAAATGCGAGTGTAGCGAAATGCTTGTGCTTCTAGTTCCGACAGGAGGACATCATTGGAAAGATATCATCTTGTATAGTGTCATCCTCAAATCTTCCACCCCTGCAGTCCCTAATCCTCAATCTGACCTCCATGCTTTCAGTTTTTCAGTCCCAATAAATTCATGGCGGACAGCCTTTGTCGCCCCCAAACAATTGACCTCAGCCAAAAAACGCTGAAGTAAGCGTTTGGGAGCAACCGTTGTTTTTTGAACTACTATGCCACATTGGTCCATTTGTATGTACAGACACAGTCCATTTTCCCACTTCTCTCATCCTTCTAGCTGTCAGTCTACAGAAGGTGACTGAGTGGGGGATGTTTGTTTTGACCAGGAGACTGTGCCTTTTAAAATACTTTAATTAAAGAATTCCACTGTGATGTTTTGACTGGGAAAGTTGGATGTGCACAAGAGGAGGAAGGCCTCTCTGGCGCTGACAGGGGAGTGAGGGTGTGTGGCATGAGGAGGGGGGGCTCAATAACATTCTCTTTTTAAACAAGCTGCCCAGTTGGCGTGGACAGCATCAGACCATACCCTAACAGCAAGGACCTTCATCCAGACGCGCTGACCAGCGGTATGTGTGATGTGACAGTCGTTGGATTATTATGTGCTATAACTATATTTTGATTTCATCTTTATACAAACACACACTTGTTGACATTTGTATGCAAGTCTGGACTATAAAAGTGTAGTTTTCAATAGTGAAACTGCATCTCATTTGATGAAACAGAGAAAACATATTTTTCAAAATTCTAAGAGCTATTCTGTAGTCAAAAAGGCATACATTAGGGATAAAACAATAACATCATTTTTTCCTTCTACAATAATTTCAGAAGTCAGTCCATGGTTTCAAACCTAGAGTGATGGAGTTCTGGTCTGGTAGTCAGGGGCAACCGCCCCAGTATGCCAAATTTGGGACTGTTCCTGGACGGCACTTTGCACATGCGTGAGTTCAGTTCACTTTAAGCTGTTTCAAGGTGGTAGTGTGTTTGTCTCTGTGAGAAACCTAAACAAATAGCTATAGTCTGTTTAGATTGTTTTGATGTCTCTTTGACTGCGAACAGAAGCAGGGCAGAATGTTCATAATCCTAAACAAAAGAAACCTGCTTGCAATAGTATCGCATAAAGATCATGTAAATAAGGTTGTTTGTATTCATACAAAAATACATTTGATTTACAAGTAAAGATGGTTTAACCAGAATTGACTATATTATGCAATATGCTCTTTATTGTCTATATGGGTTATTAGATGTCTTTGTAACATGTTACTACACTGTGTCCTAAAATGCTCGGTATGGGGGTAATGTCCATGTTTTATTTTCTACTCTGTTATATCCACAGATATCAGGACAAGCATCAGGCAGCAGATTTTCAACCGTACCTTTGTGAGCGGCAAGACCGGGGCAGGGAGCCCAGCTGTTGGACAGTACCAGGTTCTAGGACCGGAGGGGTCCTACAGGACTATACCAACTGGACTGATCAAGACCTGTCACCCTCTGCCCCTCATTTCCCCTTTGCTCTAGACAGCCAGCCTCGACAGCTTCACGGTTTAAGGGACTATCAGGCTCAAGAGAAAAGAGAGCGAGAATGGCTGGTGGGAGAGGCTCATAGAGCAGCAGCTAGGGAGAGGGAAAGGGAGTGTGAGAGGAGGATGCAGAGGGAGGGGTTGCAGAGGAGGTGGGAGCCCTGTAGTCCTGTCCGCTACAGGAGAGAGCCAGCCAAGAGGAGTTTGAGCGACACTAGCTATCGGGAGCTGGAGGCCTGGGCGGCGCGCTACAGCCACTCACTCCCCAGGAAGAGACGCCTGGAGGCAGGGCTATGGGGAGCCCAGGGGCCGCAGGAGAGTGAGAGAGTGCTGGAGAAAGATTCATGGGGCAACAGAGGTGGAACAGAACACAGAGCAAGTGCAATACATCTGGCGGGACTACCTCAGCCGAGAGAATGGGGACAGTGGGAGAGAAGGGACACACAGAAAACAATGTCCCACTGCTTGTCTCAGCCTGTTATTCCTGATACAACATACCCATCAGACACCAAGGAGAATGAGACAAGCTACCAGAAGAGGGTGTTTAGTCAACCTCCAGGCTACATTCCACCTCCGCCTTATAACGCCCCACATAACATTTCACCAGTAATGCAACATGCTGAGAAATATACCACTAAAAAAGCAGTGGCTTCTGTGTACGCAGGGTGGAATCAGGGAGCTAGCAGACCCGTATACTGCACACTGCCTACTCCAAGGAAGCAAGACTACTCTGTACTAGACTTTCATAGGGAGAGGGGAGGGGGAGATACGTTTACAAAAGAGGATTGGAAGCAGAGGACCTGGTCTGATCCTGGAGGATATAGGCAGCAAGGACATGCTGTAGTTGGTCAATGGACAGGCTCTTCTCCCCATCCACAGAACATCCGATCTGATAGCCTCTCACCTCTGCTGCAGTCCCCACAACAGCCTCAGACGTCCAACATCTGTGAGATGGCCAACCTCAGTGCCACCATGGAAAGGAAAGTCAGTCTAAAGAAAAGCAGAGGAGGGGAGACCATATTTTGCTTGGTGTCTCGCATGGGTGGAGCGGCAGGGTTGTCAAGTTCTCCTGAAGAACCACTAAAAACCCTTTCCCTGCCTCTCTTCACCAACTCACCTCTTACAACTGTGTCAAACACTGAGGTAAGCGGGGTATCTAGAGGCCTAGAGGAGTGTGGTGACATTAATGAATCGCATAAGCTTGCAGATGAAGTTGATTCAGCTGTGCCATCACTCCAGCATGAGTCCAGTGCTCCAGCCCAGACCCCTGCCTACAAAAGAGACAGCAATTTCAAACCTAAACTGAAGGGGGCACTAGAATGGATGGGAATTGAGCAAGTAGCAGCCCACAGGGAGGAGCTTCTCAGGGCCATTCAGAGCAGACCAAGACTTCAAGGAGAAGAACGAGACTGTCAAAGCCTGCCCAGTACGACGGACAGTGAAGTTGCTTTGCCAGAAGGCACCCAGGTTGGTGCTTCATCCCCTGTATCCAGGAGAAAAGGGATGCAGACATTGGCTCCTGTGTCAGTCAAGTATCCCTTATGGAGGGAGCCCAGTTACATGGGCCGAGTCAAGAGTGACAATCCCTCACCTTGCTATTTGAAGGGTACCTGGAAGGAGGGCGAACCAGGTAAGGATCTGAATGACGATCGTACAGGAAATAGCCCTGATGATGGCAATCATCCCCTTGATGTTGAAGTGAGGCGATTGGAGTTCAAGAGAGACACAGAGTCTGACGGCAGCAGTGGTCTTCTGGTCATCGACGCAACTTGTGTTGTAGTCAGAGTGGAGTTCATTTTCCCTCCTAAAAAAGAACATGTCCAGTATTTGTGCTCACCAACTCCTAGTGACCCAGCTGAGCCTGGTCTAGACCCAAGCTCCCCTATCGACCTTAACCCAATACATAACCAAGTCAAGGTAAATACTTCACCTGAACAGAGCACTGATATATCAGCCCAGGTCTGCCCCCTGTTAGATAATGAAGAGCCTGTGATTGATTTTAAAAAGCTAGATGTAGAAGAGCATGTGGATAAAGATCAACATACTCCCTCTGACATACCTTTCACTGAAACGTACTTACCTCAGCAGAGAGAGGACACAAGCCAACTCCCTGAATCGCTCTGGCTCTCGCCCTCACCTTCAATCCCTGACAATAAGACATTGGAGGAGCGTGCTGAAAGGATTTTGGGGATCCCTCTTCTTAGCTCTAGTGTTCTGGATCAAACAGAGGAGGATGAGTCGCCACAGCCAAACAATGACAACAATGACTCCCTTGAGGTCCTTCCCATGATTACTCTGGAGGAGTCAGTGTCAGAGGCATCACCTGAGATTGGTCAAGCTAAAGATGACATTTCAGTTACAGAGGCTGGTGTCACTTTAGATGCCCAGTCTTCACCAGACATAATTGTAGAGCCCAAGATGGAGGTGAGAGAACAGACATGTGATTTCTCAGTGCAGGATTCCAGTGATGGTCTGCCTGACATACAGGTAATGTATTCACAGAAGACAGATACCACACATGTGCCCCCATTCAAACACTGCCTTCAGGTCAGTGCCTTCAGGTCAGGTGAAATTGGTGATGCTGTTTTTTCCCCACCCATCTCTCAGTGCCTCAACCCACAGCAAAGTTACCCTGATTCTCCCCCACACTCACCTTTAAATATTACTTCCCCCTCTAATTCAAGATCCTCATCTCCCTCTCATCACTTCTTGACTTTACCCTCCCAGTTTACTTCTCAATCTGCTCCTCCTGAATCTAACACAGATCCCTTCTGTCTTCCTGAGGAAGTGCTACTCTCTCCATCAGATATAAGCTTACCTCTTCACCCTGATCCCCCTCCCTCTCCCTCGGTCCCACTCTCCCCCTCTAGATCTCCCCCTCCCTCTCTCTCAGTCCCCCTCTCTCCCTCTAGATCTCCCCCTCCCTCTCTCTTAGTCCCCCTCTCTCCCTCTAGATCTCCCCCTCCCTCTCCCTCAGTCCCCCTCTCTCCCTCTAGATCTCCCCCTCCCTCTCCCTCAGTCCCACTCTCTCCCTCTAGATCTCCCCCTCCCTCTCTCTCAGTCCCCCTCTCTCCCTCTATATCTCCCCCTCCCTCTCTCTCAGTCCCACTCTCCCCCTCTCAATCTCCCCCTCCCTCTCTCTCAGTCCCCCTCTCTCCCTCTAGATCTCCCTCTCTCTCAGTCCCACTCTCCCCCTCTCAATCTCCCCCTCCCTCTCTCTCAGTCCCACTCTCCGACTTTAGATCTCCCCCTCCCTCTCTCTCAGTCCCACTCTCCGACTTTAGATCTCCCCCTCCCTCTCTTTCAGTCCCACTCTCCCCCTCCAGATCTCCCTCTCCCTCAGTCCCACTCTCCCCCTCCAGATCGCCATCTCCCTCAGTCCCACTCTCCCCCTCCAGTTCTCCCTCTCCCTCAGTCCCACTCTCCCCCTCCAGATCTCCATCTCCCTCAGTCCCACTCTCCCCCTCCAGATCTCCTCCCCCTCCAGGCCCCTCCTCTAGACCCCAGAGTCCAGAGATACTGGTCAAGTCCTTTACCCATGTCCTGTCCTCATCTACCACACCCACCACACATAGAGAGGGGCCCGAATACCCAAAGTCCCTCTGGGATGCAGTGAAATGCATCCGGAAGCACACAGCACCTGATTCAGAGAATGAGGAGGAGGAGGGAGGTGAGCTGTGGGATCCAGAGAGTGCGGCTGAGGATGGTGCTCCACTAGATGAAGAGTTTGATATGGGCATGGGGAATATGTTGTTCCAGAGTAGTGATAACCTGAGACAGGGGATCATTTTCAGCTCTGGGGGAAGTTCCCTTGAAGTAGCAAATGACTTAGAGGTGCAAAGGGATCACAAAGAGGAACACATTTTGGTAACGGATGAAAAATACAGTGAGAAGGAGCCCAGCAGACCGGCTGAAGATGACACACACTCCTGCAGCAGCACAGACAGCCACGGCTCAGGGGACACGGTCATCATGGGGGCCGAGGGATTGTCTGACTCTGAGACAGAGACTGAGACTGACGAGGAGACAGATTGTGAAGCTGAGCTCGTCAGTGAGAAGCCTGACACCAACGTGGAGCACCGTGTTACTGAGGGAGAGGAATGGAGCTGCACTGTGAGGCCAAAAAGCTATGTTGTAGTGGAGGAGGAGCGAGAAGATGAGAGAGATGGGGAGGTGAAGGACACAGCTGAGCCTTGTCAAAACGAGGGGTATCTGTCTGAGATACAGGCGACAACACAACAAATTGAGGACAGGGATATGGTAAACTGTCAGAAAGCAGGGGAAGGGCGAAGCTCTGAGGGGGAGGAGAGCAGAGGTTTGGTCAATGCAACCACGTCTGAAAGGTTCTCTGGTGGGGCTATGGGTGATGAGGGTCAGTGTGGATGCGCGACAGTAGAGGGGCTAGAGGAGAGTGCTAATGGGCAACACCATAACAATGGTGAAACAGTTTACACTAGTCAATGCACTGAGGTGGTGGAAAGTGTTGAGGAAATGTGTAGCAGCAATGTGACATCAGAAAATATCCTTTTGGATGATAAATCCTGTGACTCATCCTTAATGGAGGAGTCCTCTCAGGAGGATATTCCCTGTCAGTCAAGTCAATAAGTAGCGCTGCAAGTGGTATATCATGCTATCAGAGCATGAACTTCAACTTGCATACAATTGAAAATGAGCTCATTTACATTTTAAATTCCTTCAGAGCCTTATATTGAGATTGAGGACACGTCTATGTGTGTGGGATCTGACTTTTTATAGACATACAGAATTTTAAATAGTAGAACAAGGGTATTTAATTTATTAAAGGGCATTTTGCAAGACCGCTGAGATTTGTTGTATGGCAGGGTGTAGTTATTGCCAAAGCATCTCTCAATGGGTCCAATCTATTTGCTGTGTTTTTCATTAATATTTATGCTGTGGGATTATTGGTTTAGAGATGTGCGTTTTGAATTGTGCATTTTGACATACTCTGACATAATTATGCTTCAATAATTGTGCTGTTTTAATAAAAAATAATGTAATAAATGAACCATACTTTAGTCTGTGTAAAACATGTTTTTTCAACGTCCACAATTTGTTTATGATATTGGTTGCTTTTTTAAGTATTGGTCCTCTTCATGATTTACATGTCACAACAATAAACAACTCATTAGGCCTACTTTAAGCAAGGTGTCTTAAATATTTAATGAACAATTCATTCATATATGACAGAGATGACATTTCCTTTATGTAGAAATGAGTAAAACACACTGGAATTATTATCCTAGAATTAAATGTATGCTACCATTTACTTTATAACTATTGAGGTTTGAAAACTATCCTATGCAAACCTTCCTTGAATTAGTCCTACAGCATGCCAATATTTTCTTACAAACCTTATTTAGAAACTTTACAAATGCATTTCTATACAATTTGTGCATCACGTGAAAACGAAAGATATATTGAACATTTTCATTTACTGTTCCATGTTTTATTTATCTAATATTTGTTGTCTTATTCATGCATTTGTTCTTCTGTCTTGTACATAATAATATCTTAGTAGCAGTTAGATATTTATATGTCATGAATACTAGGCAACTTTTTGTTGTTGTTGCAAAAAAGCTATATAGTTAGCTAGCTAGACGTTATTAGCAACATACCCTTATATTACCAGATCCTGTTCTCCTTCAGCCAGTGGAGGTCTTGATTTAATCCCTTATCATTTCTACCATCTATATGGACGAGGTCAAATCTATTTCAATTA
This sequence comes from Salmo trutta, assembly GCF_901001165.1. Lineage (NCBI taxonomy): Eukaryota > Metazoa > Chordata > Actinopteri > Salmoniformes > Salmonidae > Salmo > Salmo trutta. Next base: position 37,423,830 of record NC_042970.1, on the reverse strand, counting down.
ATGGTGTCAGAATGTACTGCTGTATTAAAGCAATTCAGAACTAACTTGACATGTTCTGTTGCAGATTCAAATCCAGATGAACTCTTTACAGAATGTATCCATAATCATGAATGAATAAGCATATTTATTTGACAAGAATGCACCTAGTCACCCGTCAATCACATCAAACACCTGAACTTTAACAATTACATTGTTTTAAAGAAATCAAAATAGTAAATAATGCATAATGCCTTTTATTCATAACATATAAACATCTGAATTTAAGTAAACATTAAATGATGTATTCATCAATGCCACAGACCTGGGACATCGAAGAGCACCATATGAACTATTATTACTATCCGAGAGCACACAGATTCTTATGCTTTTCCAATTCATCCACCTGACAGGTGTGACATATCAAGAAGCTGATTGTCAACAGCATGATCATTACACAGGTGCACCCTGTGCTGGGGACAATAAAAGGCCACTCTAAAATGTGCAGTTTTGTCTCACAACACAATGCCACAGCTGTCTTTGAGGGAGCTTGCAATTGGCATGCTGACTGCAGGAATGTCTACCAGAACTGTTGGCCAAAAATGTAATGTTAATTTCTCTACCATAAGCCAACGTCGTTTTAGAGAATTTGACAGTACGTCCAACTGGCCTCACAACCGGAGACCATGTGTAACAACGCCAGACCAGGACCTCCACCTATGGCTTCTTCACTTGCGGGATCGTCTGAGACCAGCCACTCGGACAGCTGATAAAACTGTGGAATATTTCTGTCTGTAATAAAGCCCTTTTGTGAGGTAAAATTAATTCTGACTCCCCAGTGGGGGGGGGGGGGGGGCTATGCCCTCACAGGCCCACACATGGCTGCACCCCTGCCCAGTTATGTGAAATCCACAGATTAGGGACTAATGAAATATAGAGTGCAGTGATGTGTCCTATAAGGAGCATTGGCCCAGTTGGAGTGAGATTTTTGGAGAGAATGGATCCTTGCCTTCTGGAAGATCCATATGTGGTGTCAGGTTGGTTGGGGAATGTTGGGTCGGTGAAAGTGACTGAAATTGGAATCGTGTAAAAAAAATTGTGTTTCTCCGCACCAAGCGACTGGGGACAAGAACTGTGACTTGTTGAAATGACTGGAGTGGTGTTAAGTATTGAGAAGGCTCAACTGAATCGATGAAAATGTATATAAATCAGAATTCAACAACATTTGGATGGATCCTATAGGCTTCTTCGACTCAACAACAATGAAGATATTATCAGCAGACAAATAAGATTGACTAAAAACAGAGCACCCAGAAATAAATATTAGATACTGTTAAAACAGTCACGCGGCGAAAAGTACCAGGAATGGATGGCTTTCCCATAGAATTATTTTCAACATTTTGGGACAAAAATTTACACAAATGACAACACATATATCACTCAATTCAGTACTTCCTACTTCCATTTATCAAACAGTTATTTCAGTTATATTAAAACCAGGAAAATCTGCAGAGTTCCCTGCTTATTATAAACCCATAAGTTTAATAAATTGTGACAATAAAATAATAAGCAATAGAATGGCAAAAGTCTTACCAGACTTGATACATATCAATCAAATAGGTTTATAAAAAATATACACTTACAAACAAATACAAGAAAATGTTTCAGTTTAATGCAAAATGATAAAAACCAAGATGTAGATTCATCAATAATGGCTGTTAATGCCGAAAAGGCTTTCAACCGTCTTGAATGGCCTTTTCTATTCAAAACGTTGGAAGCTTTCAACTTTCCAGCTGAAATAATGCATTTAATAAACATATTATATAAATATGCTAATATACCCGACAAATAGTGAATATTAAATGCCCCCTTTGTTAAAAATATTTTCAGAATACTCTAAAATCTCAGGATATAAAATGTACGTGAAAAAATGAAATAATGTCAATAGGAAAAGGAATAACTCACGATCTACAGCAATCCTTTAAGTGGACCACACAAAATATGACATACTTAGGATACTTAATAAGTGACAACAAACAACATATATATAAAGATAACTTTATTCCATTAGTCAACAATAGGAAAGCAGATCTAATTAAATAGAACAATCTTCCCATGAATCTTACAGGTAGAATATACCTCTTCAGAATGGCATGGCTCCCACAGTTTTTGTATTTCTTTTCTATAATACCAATTACCCCACCAAAGACATTCTTTAAAAAAGTTTACTCAGTAACAACAGACTTTATATTGGCAAATAAAATGCATAGAATAAAAACGAAAAGTTTTACATCTTCCCAAGTCTGAGGGTGTTTTTTACAATCTAGACTTGGAATTGTATCAACTCGCTACCAAAGGCTTTTACTTGCAACTTATAGTTAAATTAATGAAATAGGAACAATGGGTAACTATTGAAGATGCACATGCTCATCCACAGAATATGTTTATTTTCAAAGGATAAAGCAAGGTACATTAACAACGTCATACACTACATGGCCAAAGGTATGTGGACATGACTCAGTGAATTTGGCTATTTCAGCCACACCCGTCGCTGACCGGTGTATCAAATGGAGCACACAGCCATGCAATCTCCATAGACAAAACATTGCCAGTAAAATGGCCGTACTGAAGAGCTACGTGACATTCAATGTGGCACCATCATAGGATGCCACGTTTCCAACAAGTCAGTTCATCAAATTTCTGCCCTGCTAGAGCTGACCCGGTCAACTGTAAGGCTACTATTGTGAAGTGCAAACGTCTAGGACCAGCCGCAAAGCCACGAAGTGGTAGGTCACACAAGATCACAGAACAGGACCACAGAGTGCTGTAGTGCGTAACGCGTAAAAATCGTCTGTCCTCGGTTGAAAAACTCACTACCGAGTTCCAAACTGCCTCCGGAAGCAACATCAGCACAGTAACTGTTAGTCGAGATCTTCATGAAATGGGTTTCCATGGCAGAGTAGCCGCACAAAAGCCTAAGATCATCATGCGCAATGCCAAGCTGGAATGGTGTAAAGCTATCCGCCATTGGACTCTGGAGCGGTGGAAACGCGTTCTCTGGAGGGATGAATCACGCTTCACCATCTGGTAGTCTGACGGACGAATCTGGGTTTGGCGGATGCTGGGAGAATGCTACCTGCCGGAAAGTATAGTGCCAACTGTAAAGTTTGGTGGAGGGGGAATAATGGTCTGGGGCTGTTTTTCATGGTTCGAGCTAGGCCCCTTAGTTCCAGCGAAGGGAAATCTTAACGCTACAGCATACAATGACATTCTAGACGATTCTGTGCTTCCAACTTTGTGGATACAGTTTGGGGAAGGTCCTTTCCTATTTCAGCATGGCAATGCCCCATGCACAAAGTGAGGTCCATACAGAAATGGTTTGTCGAGATTGGTGTGGAAGAACTTGACTGGCCTGCACAGAGCCCTGACCTCAACCCCGTCGAACACCTTTGGGATGAATTGGAATGCCGACTGCGAGCCAGGCCTGATAGCCCAACATCAGTGCCTGACCTCTTGTGGCTGAATAGAAGCAAGTCCCCACAGAAATGTTCTAACATCTGGTGGAAAGCCTTCCCAGAATATTGGAGGCTGTTATAGCAACAAGGGGGGACCAACTCCATATTAATGCCCGTGATTTTGGAATGAGATGTTCAACGAGCAGGTGTCCACATACATTTGGCAATGTAGTGTAGTTAAGAACACTATAACAATTATGGAAGAAAATGAAACTTTTGCTAAAAGAACCAATATCACTCCCTAAAAACACAACCCTATGGAATAATCCTTGGATAGCTTTTCAGAATTCACAGATAAATTAGTCCACATGGAAACTAAAGGCATAGAAACCGTAAATGACTTGGTAACAGGGAATACATTTATTTCCATGACAGAATTAAAAAGCAATTTCGGACTGACCAATGTGGATATTTTCAAATACATGGTGCAACTTAAAAGTTACATTTCACAAAATGTAGATTTGAAATCTTTTGGACTTCAGAGCAACTTTGAAGGAATCTTATGAGTAAGAAAAGGATATTCATATGATAGGTAAGATATACAGTAGGTAATGGTAAATTTGGTAATGCTGATGTGCCAACTTTTGTCTGTAGCGTCTGAACCATTTGGGCTATAACTAATATGTAGAAAGGGGAGACTCAAGAACACAATGGCGTTCTCCGTTTTGCTCTATGACCCTCACAAGGGTCATGGGACTCATATAAAGGTAACCCATACAAATTAATAGTAGTATGGAGGAAGTTTTGTGTCCCCCCAAAAAAAGGGGTTAAATGTGTCCCAAAAACATTTCCTGAGCTTTCTTGTATATCCTAGATATTGGACAGACATTTCAAAACCCTTTTCCTTATGATTTATTTGGACTTTTCCTGCCATTTATGAAGGTGTTATTCAATGCGCTTCTTTTGGCTATAGTAGTAAAGTTCAAAATCAATTCAATTCCATAAGTCCGCTTGGAGAGGACCTATGTCTGCACCAGGTACTCTCACTACTGGTGTCCTCCAGGGCTCGGTTCTTGGCCCTCTCCACTTCTCTTTATACACTAAGTCACTCGGCTCCATCATATCGTCGCATGGTCTCTCCTATCATTGCGGATGACACTCAACTACTTTTTTCCTTTCCCCTTCTGACACCCAGGTGGTAACACGCATCTCTGTGTGCCTGGCAGATATCTCAGCTTGGATGTCGGCCCACCACCTCAAGCTCAACCTCAACAAGACGGAGCTGCTCTTCCTCCCAGGCAGGGCTTGCCCACTCTAAGACCTCGCCATCATGGTTGACAACTCCACAGTGTCCCCCTCCCACAGTGCAAAGACCCAGGACAACACCCTGTCGTTCTCTGCAAACATCAAAGCATTGACTCGATCCTGCAGGTTCATGCTCTACAACATCCGTAGAGTACGACGATACCTCACACAGTAAGTGGCGCAGGTCCTAATTGTCAACTCCCGTCTGGACTACTGCAACTCACTTTTGGCTGGGCTCTCCGCTTGTGCCATGAAACACCTGCAATTTATCCAGAACGCTGCAGCCCACCTGGTGTTCATCCTTCCAAAGTTTTCCCATGTCATCCGCTCCTCCGCACACTCCACTCGTTCGTATCCACTACTTCGTCAACCATTTTGAAAAGAAGGTCGACGACATCCGATCCTCGTTTGCTAAGTCAAACGACACCGCTGGTCCTGCTCACACTGCCCTACCCTGTGCTTTGACCTCTTTCTCCCCTCTCTCTCCAGATGAAATCTCGCGTCTTCTGACGGCCGGCCGCCCAACAACCTGCCCACTTGACCCTATCCCCTCCTCTCTTCTCCAGACCATTTCCGGAGACCTTCTCCCTTACCTCACCTCGCTCATCAACTCATCCTTGACCGCTGGCTACGTCCCTTCCGTCTTCAAGAGAGCGAGAGTTGCACCCCTTCTGAAAAAACCTACACTCGATCCCTCCAATGTCAACAACTACAGACCAGTATCCCTTCTTTCTTTTCTCTCCAAAACTCTTGAACGTGCCGTCCTTGGCCAGCTCTCCTGCTATCTCTCTCAGAATGACCTTCTTGATCCAAATCAGTCAGGTTTCAAGACTGGTCATTCAACTGAGACTGCTCTTCTCTGTGTCACGGAGGCTCTCCGCACTGCTAAAGCTAACTCTCTCTCCTCTGCTCTCATCCTTCTAGACCTATCTGCTGCCTTTGATACTGTGAACCATCAGATCCTCCTCTCCACCCTCTCCGAGTTGGGCATCTCCGGCGCGGCCCACGCTTGGATTGCGTCCTACCTGACAGGTCGCTCCTACCAGGTGGCGTGGCGAGAATCTGTCTCCGCACCACGTGCTCTCACCACTGGTGTCCCCCAGGGCTCTGTTCTAGGCCCTCTCCTATTCTCGCTATACACCAAGTCACTTGGCTCTGTCATATCCTCACATGGTCTCTCCTATCATTGCTATGCAGACGACACACAATTAATCTTCTCCTTTCCCCCTTCTGATAACCAGGTGGCGAATCGCATCTCTGCATGTCTGGCAGACATATCAGTGTGGATGACGGATCACCACCTCAAGCTGAACCTCGGCAAGACGGAGCTGCTCTTCCTCCCGGGGAAGGACTGCCCGTTCCATGATCTCGCCATCACGGTTGACAACTCCCTTGTGTCCTCCTCCCAGAGTGCTAAGAACCTTGGCGTGACCCTGGACAACACCCTGTTGTTCTCCACTAACATCAAGGCGGTGACCCGATCCTGTAGGTTCATGCTCTACAAAATTCGCAGAGTACGACCCTGCCTCACACAGGAAGCGGCGCAGGTCCTAATCCAGGCACTTGTCATCTCCCGTCTGGATTACTGCAACTCGCTGTTGGCTGGGCTCCCTGCCTGTGCCATTAAACCCCTACAACTCATCCAGAACGCCGCAGCCCGTCTGGTGTTCAACCTTCCCAAGTTCTCTCACGTCACCCCGCTCCTCCGCTCTCTCCACTGGCTTCCAGTTGAAGCTCGCATCCGCTACAAGACCATGGTGCTTGCCTACGGAGCTGTGAGGGGAACGGCACCTCCGTACCTTCAGGCTCTGATCAGGCCCTACACCCAAACAAGGGCACTGCGTTCATCCACCTCTGGCCTGCTCGCCTCCCTACCTCTGAGGAAGCACAGTTCCCGCTCAGCCCAGTCAAAACTGTTCGCTGCTCTGGCACCCCGATGGTGGAACAAGCTCCCTCACGACGCCAGGACAGCGGAGTCAATCACCACCTTCCGGAGACACCTGAAACCCCACCTCTTTAAGGAATACCTAGGATAGGATAAAGTAATCCTTCTACCCCCCCCTAAAAGATTTAGATGCACTATTGTAAAGTGGTTGTTCCACTGGATATCATAAGGTGAATGCACCAATTTGTAAGTCGCTCTGGATAAGAGCGTCTGCTAAATGACTTAAATGTAAATGTAAAAGACCATGGTTCTTGCCTACGAAGCAGCAAGAGGAACTGCCCCTCCCTACCTTCAGGCTATGCTCAAACCCTACACCCCAACCAGAGCACTCCATTCTGCCACACCTGGTCTCTTGGGCCTCCCACCCCTACAGGAGGGCAGCTCCCGCTCAGCCCAGTCCAAGCTCTTCTCTGTCCTGACACCCCAATGTTGCTGTTCTAGCTTCCCCCTGAAGCTAGGTTAGCAGAGTCCCTGCCCATCTTCCCGAAAACATCTGAATCCCTACCTCTTCAGAGTATCTTAAATAATCCCAGAGCACCTCCCCTTGCACCACCTCCTTACTTTCATGAACTAACACATGCATTTTACTTTTTTTTCCCCCTTTCTAGCTCTGAACTTGTTGATAGCTACTTTATTGAGGAACATTTTTCTTACTATGACTTTGATATGTGGTTGTCCCACCTAGCTACCTTAAGATGAATGCACTAACTGTAAGTTGCTCTGGATAAGAGCATCTGCTAAATGACTAAAATGTATAATGTAAATGTATTTACATATTTGTAGTATTGGTGATCCATTGCAGAAACTTCTGAAATGGAGAAAGTGAAGAATTAGATGAAAATTCTGAAAATGAAGGAAAACAAGGAATGTGGAAACGGAACAATTAACTGTGAAAATGGTGAAAACCACTGGTCGAGTACCTAAGTTTGAGGCTACAAAATAGGATTTTGATTCCTATTTAGAGCATTTTGAGCGTTGGCTGGCTGCAAATGAAATCAAAGATGAAAAGAAAGCTGACATATTTCTCAGTGCTCTCAGATGAGTATGGATTGCTGCAAGGTCTTATTGAACCAATAAAAGTAGTGGAGTTGACCTATGCAGATCTGACTGAAACGCTCAAGGTATTTCAAGCCTAAGCCAATTCTCATTGCAGAATGCTTCAGATTCTACCAATGTTACCAGAGTCAAGGAAAACCGTGGCTGACCTCATCCTTGCTTTGAAAAGGCTGGCAAGTACATGTGAGTTTGCACAATTTCTTGATGACGCTCCCCGAGTCACCATTGTGTGGTTGCAGGTTCACTTGGCACATCTACTTGGCTACTCTCACCTCCAGTAGTTGATCTAGTGTTGGAGAGACTACAGAAAGATAGGGAGGGTGTTGATCCATCTGATTTGTTTAAGAGACGTCTGGATGAGGCCTCCCAAGTGGCACAGGGGTCTAAGGCACTGCATCGCAGTGCTAGCTGTGCCACAAGAGATCCTGGTTTGAGTCCAGGCTCTGTCGCAGCCGGCTGTGACCGGGAGACCCATGGGGCGGCGCACAATTGGCCCAGCATCGTCCGGGTTAGGGGAGGGTTTGGCTGGCAGGGATGTCCTTGTCCCATTGTACTCTAGGGACTCCTGTGGCGGGCCGGGGGCATGCACGCTGACACGGTCACCAGGTGTACGGTGTTTCCTCCGACACATTGGTGTGGCTGGCTCCCGGGTTAAGCGGGCACTGTGTCAAGAAGCAGTGCAGCTTGGTTGCATGGTTCTCGACCTTCACCTCTCCTGAGTCCGTACTGTAACTACCAATTGGATACCACAAAATTGGGGAGAAAAAGGGGTAAAAAAAAAGATATATATATATTTTATTAAAAGAGACGTCTGGATAAATCAAATCAAATGTATTTATATAGCCCTTCTTACATCAGCTGATATCACAAAGTGCTGTACAGAAACCCAGCCTAAAACCCCAAACAGCAAGCAATGCAGGTGTAGAAGCACGGTGGCTAGGAAAAACTCCCTAGAAAGGCCAAAACCTAGGAAGAAACCTAGAGAGGAACCAGGCTATGAGGGGTGGCCAGTCCTCTTCTGGCTGTGCCGGGTGGAGATTATAACAGCACATGGCCTAGATGTTCAAATGTTCATAAATGACCAGCATGGTCAAATAATAATAATCATAGTAGTTGTCGAGGGTGCAACAAGTCAGTAACACAAGAGTAAGTGTCAGTTGGCTTTTTCATAGCCGATCTTTGAGAGTATCTCTACCGCTCCTGCTGTCTCTAGAGAGTTGAAAACAGCAGGTCTGGGACAGGTAGCACGTCCGGTGAACAGGTCAGGGTTCCATAGCTGCAGGCAGAACAGTTGGAACTGGAGCAGCAGCACGGCCAGGTGAACTGGGGACAGCAATGAGTCATCAAGCCAGGTAGTCCTGAGGCATGGTCCTAGGGCTCAGGTCCTCCGAGAGAGAGAAAGAAAGAAAGAGAAAGAGAGAAAGAGATACTGTGTATCGGGATTTTGTGGCCACTTACACAGATGGTTCAAAAGATCCAAGTGCTTAGTAGTGGGTATGTTGATGATGTACATGAAACGAGGAAGAGCTCGGTTTTGTTTGTTTGGAAAGTTTGTTGGAAAGTTTGTTGTTTAAAAGTATATTGGAAAGTTCTTGGTATCTACCTAGCTTCTTCTGTTGGATTGCCCGACACAGTTGGCATCAGTTGCTGGGACTGCTTGTATCTTTCCAGTGATCCTGCCGACCAAGGATGGGTCTGAGGAGCTATTTGGCGTCGCAGCTAGCCTAGCTGCTAGCTAGCTGGACATCAAGCTAGCGAAGTGTTCCTGAACACAGCCCGCGGCGCGATAAGTCATTGTGGCTGGGACCGCGGATTGTCCCGTGTTTGTGGCTGTCTAGATCCCTGCTGTTTGTTGTTTTCAATTTTTCCCGTGACCTGCCCTTTCTGGAACTGCAAGGAGTAACAGCCTAACATACGTTGCTAGCTACCATGACAAAGACCAAGCCGGTTGGAGTACCGTTGAGGACAGTGCCAGTGGTGCCTCTATATCATACGTGAAGGATCTTTTAAACGAACAAAAATAGACCTATAAGCAGTTGTTACAACAACAAGAAGATAGTTTCAAGTGTTTTGTCCAAATACTTGTGGGTTCTACTAATAAAAGAATGGACGACCTGACCAGAGAGGTCCTGGACCTGAAGAACAGTTTGCAGTTCTCCCAGGGTCAGCTCAACGAGTTGAAACAGGAGAACGGCAAGATGACAGCATTCTGTAAGTCATTGAGAGAGGACATCAGTTCTTTCTGTGAATCCATGATAATAAGGACAGAAAAATCAGACTCTCAAGGGACAGTCAAGGCGAAACAACATGGTTGTGGATGGAATTGCAGAATCTCCACATGAGACCTGGATGGAGTCTAAGGACAAAGTGAGGGAAATGATCTCTGAAAAATTGAAGATGGACCACAGGAAGATTGAGGTGGAGCGCGCCCACAGGACTGAAAAACCCACCATCGGCACGGGTGATAGTCCCAGGCCGATAGTGGTCAAGTTCCTGAGGTTCAAGGACAAGGTAGCTGTTCTGGAAAGAGCCAAGAACTTGAGAGGAACGTATATCTTCCTCAACGAGGACTATCCTGAAGCTGTGCACCAGAAGAGGAAAGAACTGATCCCAGCCATGAAAGCTGCCAGAGCGCGTGGGGACATTGCGTACATCCGCTACGATAGGCTCATTGTCCACCCTCCCTTCCAGAAGCCTGGAAGGGATGAGAGAGCCAAGCCTATGGGTTCGTAGCCTCAACCCCACAGCACACACATACCAATTGATTAATGGACTGCTGAATGAATATTGTTTAATCTTGCTTTGTCTGCTCTTTTCAATATTATGTCTATCTCTGATAAGCTACTCAGGAAAGGGCTGAAAATAGCCCATATTAATATATGTAGCCTTAGAAATAAGGTTCATGAAATCAATAACTTGCTAACATCAGATAACATTCATATATTAGCCATTTCTGAGACTCACTTAGATAATTCATTTGATGATACATCACTAGCAATACAAGGATATAACATTTCTAGAAGAGAAAGAAATGCTTATGGGGGAGGAATTGCTGTATATATTCAGAGCTATATCCCTGTAATGCTTAGAGAAGATCTTATGTCAAGTGTTATTGAAGTGTTGTGGTTGCAGGTTCACTTGGCACATCTAAAGCCTTTTCTTTTGGGGTGTTGCTACAGGCCACCAAGTGCTAACAGTCAGTATCTAAATAATATGTGTGAAATGCTTGATAGTGTATGTGATGTAAACAGAGAGGTCTACTTTCTTTGGCACCTGAATATTGACTGGTTTTCATCAAGCTGTCTGCTCAAGAGGAAGCTTCTTACTGTAACCAGTGCCTGTAATCTGGTTCAGGTTATTCATCAACCTACCAGGGTGTTTACAAACACTACAGGAACAAAATCCTCCACATGTATCGATCATATTTTTACTAATGCTGTAGAACTTTGTTCTAACGCTATATCCGTACCCATTGGATGCAGTGATCACAATATAGTGGCTATATCCAGGAAATCCAAAGTTCAAACAGCTGGGCCTAATATAGTGTATAAGAGATCATACAAATGATTTTGTTGTGACTCTTATGTGGATGATGTTAAAAATATTTGTTGGTCTGATGTGATTAATGAGGAGCATCCAGACGCTGCACTTGATGAATTTATGAAATTGCTTCTTTCAATTATTGATAAACATGCACCTGCTAAGAAACTGACTGTTAGAACTGTTAAGGCTCCATGGATTGATGAGGAATTGAACAACTGTATGGTTGAAAGAGATGGGGCAAAATTAGTGGCAAATAAGTCAGGCTGACAATCTGACTGGCTTACTTACTGCAAATTGAGAAATGATGTGACTAAACTCAACAAAAAGAAGAAGAAACTAGTTTATGAAGCCAAGATCAATGATATAAAAAATGATGGAAAAAAACTTTGGAGTACTTTAAAGGAAATTATGGGCAGAAAGACAAATTCAACTCCATCTTTCATTGAATCAGATGGCTTATTCATCACAAAACCATTTGATGTTGCCAAGTATTTTAATGATTATTTCATGGGCAAAGTGGGCAAACTTAGGCAGGAAATGCCCATGACAAACAGTGAGCAATTATATTCATGTATAAAAAAAACAAATAATGAGAGAAAAGCAGTGCAAGTCTGAATTTTGTAAAGTTTGTGTGGGAGAGGTGGAAAAATGATTAACGATCAATAATGACAAACCTCCTGGCATTGACAACTTAGATGGAAAGCTACTGAGGATGGTAGCTGACTCTATAGCCACTCCTATCTGTCATATTTTTAATCTGAGCCTAGAGGAAAGTATTTGTCCTCAGGCCCGGAGCGAAGCCAAAGTAATTCCGCTACCCAAGAGTGGTAAAGCGGCCTTTACGGTTTCTAACAGCAGACCTATAAGCTTGCTGCAAGCTCTTAGCAAACTGTTGGAAAAATGTGTGTTTGACCAAATACAATGCTATTTCTCTGTAAAGAAATTAACTGACTTTCAGCATGCTTATAGAGAAGGGCACTCAACATGTACTGCACTGACACAAATGACTGATGATTGGCTGAAAGAAATTGATAATAAGAAGATTGTGGGAGCTGTACTGTTAGATTTCAGTGCAGCCTTTGATATTATTGACCATAACCTGTTGTTGAAAAAACTTACGTGCTATGGCTTTTCAACCTCTGCCATGTCGTGGATTCAGAGCTATCTATCTAATACAACTCAAAGGATTTTCTATAATGGAAGCATCTCAAATGTCAAACATGTAAAGTATGGTGTACCGCAGGGCAGCTCTCTAGGCCCTCTACTCTTTTCTATTTTTACCAATGACCTGCCACTGGCATTAACCAAAGCATGCGTGTCCATGTATGCTGATTATTCAACCATATACGCATAAGCAATCACAGCTAATGAAGTCACTGAAACCCTTAACAAAGAGGTGCAGTCTGTTTTGGAATGGGTGGCCAGTAATAAACTGGTCCTGAACATCTCTAAAACTAAGAGGATTGTATTTGGTACAAATCATTCCTTAACTGCGAGACCTCAGCTGAATCTGGTTACGAATGGTGTGACTGTTGAACAAGTTGAGGAGACTAAATTACTTGGCATTACCTTAGATTGTAAACTGTCATGGTCAAAACATATAGAATCAATGGTTGCAAAGATGGGGAGAGGTCTAGCCGTAATAAAGAGATGCTCTGCTTTCTTGACACCACACTCCAAAAAGCAAGTTCTGCAGGCTCTAGTTTTGTCTAATATTGAGTATTGTCCAGTCGTGTTGTCCAGTGCTGCAAGGAAAGACCTCGTTAAGCTGCAGCTGGCCCAGAACAGAGCGGCACGTTTTGCTCTTAATTGTAATCAGGGGGCTAATATTAATACTATGCATGCTAGTCTCTCTTGGCTAAGAGTTGAGGAGAGACTGACTGCATCACTTCTTATTTTATAAGAAACATTAATGTGTTGAAAATCACAAATTGTTTGTATAGTCAACTTACACACAGCTCTGGCACACACACTTATCCCACCAGACATGCCACCAGGGGTCTTTTCATAGTCCCCAAATCCAGAACAAATTCAAGAAAACGTACAGTATTATATAGAGCCCTTATTGCATGGAACTTACTTCCATCTCATATTGCTCAAATAAATAGCAAACCTGGTTTCAAGAAACAGATAAAGCAACACCTCGGGGCACAACGCCTCTCTCCTACTTGACCTAGATAGTTTGTGTGTATGCATTGATATGTAGGCTACGTGTGCCTTTTTAAAAATGTATGTAGTTCTGTCCTTGAGCTGTTCTTGTCTAATGATGTTCTGTATTATGTCATTCTGTATTATGTTTCATGTTTTGTGTGGACCCCAGGAAGAGTAGCTGCTGCTTTTGCAACAGCTAATTAGGATCCTAATAAAATACCAAATGAGCAAGGCAGAGGCAACAAGCCTGATATGGAGATGGTGCAGAGACGGCAGGAGCAGTGGAATAGAGATACTAAGGCATTTATTTCAAGTACAGAGGAAGGTCGGGGATGGTAGAACGGCAGGAAGGGACAGAAGAGAGAAGGCGGTTTTTTACAAGATTAAAGGTGAGACACAGCCGGTTGAATAAGACCTTAAATGTGATAGAAAAGCATCCAAGAGGAAAGTGTTATTCTTGCCATGAAACAGATACAGTGGAGCATGTATTGCTACAATGTGAGCAGTTTCAGAGGGAAAGAGACACTGAGATCTAGTATGAGGGAAAAGGGGATACAGGAAATTAGTTTAAATAGTATATTGAGTAGAATGTTATTAGATATAGTCTCAAATATTTTATATTTTTTAAGAGCAACGGGGCTGGCAGGAAGGATTTAGTTTCTCCGTCTCTTGGCCCGCACTCCAGTACAGTAGGTGGCAGTAATGTACCATAACGTTGGATGCCAACTACTGATAATCCCCACCGAAGAAGAAGTTGTGTCACTTCACTTGCTTGTGTCGACATCTAACGTTAGCTATGTGTTATTTAATGTAATGACATTTACATGACCATACTTTTTACTCGCTATATCCAGGTAAGATGACGCATTTCTATTTATTCCAGTGGTTGTTTTACTTGTGAACTGTGCAGGTATTTAACAGGCTAATTGCTTGCCAGATAGGATAAAGTTAGCTGGCTAGCTAGTTAACGTTAGCTGTTAATAAAAAAAGGAAAGTCACGATAACATCTTTGCTTCATGGTAACATGACTCATTTGATGTCTACGTTTTGGTCATTTCAAGTAGCTGCCAACCATAGAAATGTCTCGACTTTCTGCCCTCCCTTCCTAATCCAGTTGACCACACTTGCTTGCTAGTTAGTTGTTTTTGACTGGGTCTCAATGTCAAAGTGAGCCCATGTGGTCAAACAGTTTACAGGAAATAAATATAGTCTAGTGTTAGTCCAAGTAGTACTCTTAAGGAGCCTAATGTTACCGTTACTCCTTAAAGTGGAACTGACAGCCTTTTAACTACTTTGCAGATATGAAACACACAATCATAATATCAGTAAAAAAATGCTTCAAAACTAACTTCATAAAGAGGTTTTAAAAATAGGTTATATTTAACGCTATTCCATGACATGCATATTGGGTGTGTTCTTACTCTGATTTCAGAGCACTCTTGTCTGAGTCTCCATATTATACACATTTGCAAGCATAGCAACAAAGGCTTGATAAATATATTTCTCCTTTTGTTTAATATGTTAAAATGCTATATACAGCGTCCAATGTACACAAGTGGACATTTATAAAGGGCCAAATTTTTCTAATAAAACAATGGCCAGTTTGGGTTGCGGTTGAATTTTTTTTTTTTTTGTGAAAACAAAAATAGTCTGTCTTGCCTGCAAATTCTTTATGTAGTTAGGTATTTATTTTGCAAACTAAAAACACAGAGCCTAATGTTAGCTAGCTGCTGAGAGGATGTCATGTCATTGGAGGAGTGGGTGAGTGACCGACTGTTTCCACTAATATCGTTTTTCAGTGGCTACGCTAGAGATGGTGTCATTTGGTTAGCTAGCAAGAAATATGAATCGCTTTGCTAGCTAGCTATGCTGAACTTGAACAACTGTTATCCATAGTTCGCGTATCTCTTTTGTTGTCAATCAGATGTATTTGGCAACGATCAAATTTGCGGACAGGCAAGTTCCCGTTCAGCTGTCAAAATGTGGGTTTGGATAAGCATGCATTGGACAGCAAGTTGCATAAGGACGAGCAGGCTACAATTCCAACGTTTCAATTCGTGATGGCCAACTAGCTTAAAGTTTGAGAGGGTTGGATTTTAGCTTATCTCGCTCTGGCTAGCTTTAGTTATTGTTCTTGATGTGCATAGGCAACTGAGGGAGAGAGAGCCTACCTTTTTTATGGTTGTTTGAGCAATAGGACTCACAAATGTTAGAGGATTCCCGTGGTATTTACATACAGTGCATTCGGGAAGTTGAGACCTTGACTTTGTACACATTTTGTTTTGCGTGACAGACTTATTCTAAAATGGATTAAATGCATTTTTTTCCTCGTCAATCTACACGCAATACCCCATAATTACAAAGCGAAAACAGGTTTTTAGAAATGTTTGCTAATTTATTACAAATAAAAAACAGATACCTTTTGCTATGAGGCTCAAAATTGAGCTCAGGTGCATCCTGTTTCCATTGATCATCCTTGAGATTTTTCTTCAACTTACTTGGAGTCCACCTGTGGTAAATTAAATTGATTGGACATGATTTGGAAAGGCACATACCTGTCTATATAAGGTCCCACAGTTGACAGTGCATGACAGAGCAAAAACCAAGCCATGAGGTCGAAGGAATTGTCCGTAGAGCTCCGAGACAGGATTGTGTCGAGGCTCAGATCTGGGGAAGGGTACTGAAAAATGTCTGCAACATTGAAGGTCCCCAAGAACACAGTGGTCTCTATCATTCTTAAATGGAAGAAGACTCTTCCTAGAGCTGGATGCCCGGCCAAACTGAGCAATCGGGTGAGAAGGGCCTTGATCAGGGAGGTGATCAATAACCTGATGGTCACTCTGACAGAGCTCCAGAGTTCCTCTATGGAGATGGGAGAACCTTCCAGAAGGACAACCATCTCTTCAGCACTCCACCAATTAGGCCTTTATGGTAGAATGGGCAGACGGAAGCCACTCCTCAGTAAAAGGCACATGACAGCGTGCTTGGAGTTTGCCAAAAGGACCTAAAGGACTCTCAGAACATGAGAAACAAGATTCTCTGGTCTGATAAAACCAAGATTGAACTCTTGGCTTGCATGCAAAGCTTCACGTCTGGAGGAAACCTGGCACCATCCCTATGTTGAAGCATGGTGGCAGGATGTTTTTCAGTGGCAGGGACTGGGAGACTAGTCAGGAACGAGGGAAAGATGACAGGAGCAAAGTACAGAGAGACCCTTGACGAAAACCTGCTCCAGGGCGCTCAGGACCACTGACTGGGGGTGAAGGTTCACCTTCCAACAGGAAAACGACCCTAAGCACACAGCCAAGACAATGCAGGAGTGGCTTTGGGACAAGTCTCTGAATGTCCTTGACTGGCCCAGCCAGAGCCCGGACTTGAACCCGATCGAACATTTCTGGAGAGACCTGAAAATAGCTGTGCAGCGACGCTCCACATCCAACCTGACAGAGCTTGAGAGGATCTGTAGAGAAGAATGGGAGAAACTCCCCAAATACACGTGTACCAAGCTTGTAGCGTCATACGCAAGGAGAATCGAGGCTGTAATTGCTGCCAAAGGTGTTTCAACCAAGTACTGAGTAAAGGGTCTGAATACTTATGTAAATGTGATATTTCTGTGTTTTAAAAAAATAAATGTGCAAAGATTTCTCAACATGTTTTTGTGTTGTCATTATGGGATATTGTGGTAGGTTGAGGTGAAAAAACAATAAAATCCATGTTAGAATAAGGCTGCAACATAACAAAATGTGTAAAAAGTCATGGGGTCTGAATACTGTATTTGCAGAAATTCATTCAGGTGTATTTTGTGACTTTTGACGAATGCGTTCCAATGATCAAAAGTCGCGCTGTTGCTACTGCCTGTGAACATACAGTCCAATTCAAAGGGAAGGATGGCAGGCCCGTTTGACAAATGGCTTATTTGCCTATAGGCCTATTGTAGCTTTGATTGGCTATGGCGCACCGGTCTGTGTAGACTCCTGTCCTTGAAAATACGTTTTTATTATGTTTTAACATGAAAATGACCATATCTAAGTGCTCGCTTGTCAGAAAATGTAAAAAAAACAAGTGTCATATTCTTCCTGGGGGTGTATATGAACAGATTTGAATATGATTTCATGTTGCCAAATCGTTGTCAGTTCCAGTTTAATGTCCAAGACCTTACGTCATTTTCAGAAGTAGACTGGCTCTGGCAGCCAATACTGCATCTAAACGTGAATCGATTCTTAATTGTGATACAGTTCTTGAAATATAAAGCCTTTTACTTTCATATCACAACTTCACAAATGCAAAACACACTTACTGTACACTGTTTTAACCGGCTTTAATCACAGCTGCAGCCAACAGTATTTTTATTGCGTTACACACAGGTGTTCGGCACATGCTCAATAGAGTGGTGATATATGCCCATGTGGGAATACTAACTCTAACCCAATAAAGGTGTGTCTCAATTTAATGTATTTTTTTAAATATCACTCGGTGATATGAGAGATAAGGGCCTTATGCTTCCAAAAACGTAATGTAAGCGATGCGTGTTAATGTTCAGACAGTGTCGGGGCTCTTTACAAAACTCCACCGTACAAAATACTCCTTTGTCCAATGACTCTTATGTGTACTGTAATGGAACTAACTGAGAGTCATGATTAAGGGCTAGTCTAGTGTATGCAGTGTAGCTGCAATGTAGGTTGCAGGTTAAAACATATACCTTACATAACTTCACTGTTTGAAATACTGCTAGTTTATTATTTTAATCTTCTCAATGGAGCAGTGTGGATATAGGTACAGTGGCATATCCCATCCTTGCATTGAGGTGCGTTTTCCGACCCATATCTCGCACCAGCACCACAGTGTCTTAATGTAACCATGATTGCGTTCTGAACTCAGTGTAAACTATCATAATGGTATGGTCGATATCTTCTGGCAAGGCCTATAGCCTAGTATAACATTTTAAACAACTTTATAAGGTGTTCTAAAGTTGCTAAGCTGTTCATTCAGCCCTCGGAGGCATTTCTAGGTCAAACTGTTCCTTGTCTCGTGAGGAATGTAGCCTAAAGATTTGTGCTTCAGTCCTAGTTTAGGCTGTTGTACTTTTAGAGATTGTGTGTGACAGGTCCTTGTTCCGTTAGGGAGGTGACAGATATGGAGTGAGCTGTTTTTTACAGATTAGGTCTGGTAGAGAGAGAGGGAGAGAGAAGGGGGGCGAGAGAGGCCCGAGGTTAGGGGGAGAGCAGAACTGCTCCCACTCTGTTCTCTCTTTTCTGCCCTCATTCTTCTCAGTCTCATGCGTCTGTTTTTGGGAAGAATGAATGACCGGGACTGGTAATTTGACAATTTTGACTGAGTAGTCCTATACACAGGTGCTATACAATTTTATTTACATTGATAGGGGTGTAAATCCAAGGTTGACAATGGATAGGGAGTCGTTCCATGTCGTTTCAGCATGCCATGACACCCACCATCTCAGATTGTTCTGAAGTTGTTTCTGTGGTTAGAAACAAGTAAAAATGCCATTCCTGAAACATTATTTTGTTGAAATTTAATTTGATCTCAGAGAAATTAAGAATTGCACACATTGGCCATTTTTAATTTATAGGATTCCGATAATATTAAATAATTATAGTACCTAACATCTGATTTGGGACCAAACTTATTTCTACCCATTAGGGCTGACCACATTTAGTCGATTGTTTGGACAATAGGCTGTTGGTTAAGCAAGATTTTTTTTAATCGAGCAGTGGCAAATATATCAAAATAATTTATGGCACACAAGTCACCTGTCTGAGTGGACTAATCCATTGTGGAGGCCGCGGGGATGGCACACCAGTATCACCAGTAGTAACCTACATTTACCGTTAAATTAACATAATTTATAATCTAGAATGTTTGTTTGGTTAGGGTATTTTCTGTTGATGTTTTCAGCATACACTGAACGAAAATATAAATGCAACATGTATAGTGTTGGTTTCATGAGCTGAGATAAAAAAAATAAAAAAAGCTTATTTCTCAATTTTCTGCACAAATTTGTTTAAATCCCTGTTAGTGAGCATTTCTACTTTGCCAAGATAATCCATCCACCTGACAGGTGTGGCATATCAAGAAGCTAATTAAAAAGCATAATCATAACACATTTGCACCTTGTGCTGGGGACAATAAAAGGCCAATCTAAAATGTGCAGTTTTGTCACGCATCACAATGCCACAGATGTCTCAAGTTTTGAGGGAGCGTACAATTGGTATGCTGACTGCAGGAATGTCCACAGGGAGCTGTTGCCAGATAATTGAATGTTCATTTCTCTACCATAAGCTGCCTCCAATGTCATTTTTAGAGAATTTGGCACTATGTCCAACCAGCCTCACAACCACAGACCACGTGTCTGGCGTGTTGTGTGTGCGCAAGCGGTTTACTGATGTCAACGTTATGGTATGGGCAGGCATAAGCTAAGGACAAAACACAATTGCATTTTATCGATGGCTATATGAATGCACAAAAATACCGTGACGAGATCCTGAAGCCCATTTTTTTTTTTTTTGTCAATTTATTTGTTGTCTTTTGTTTTGAGCACTCCTGTCAATTTTCATTAAGGACACTCACCTGATTATGCATAGAAGGAGGCCTAGGCTGCCTGGCCTGCATGCAAATTTAGGCCCCAAAATTTGCCCATTTGGGGATCTGATACTATTTCTGATTGTCTTAACTCAGCATCACTTTGGAGCTTCTCAAAGTAAGTTTTTCTTCGCCTCAAACAGCAAGTAAATTATGTCTATTTTTACATCCATTGAGAATGACTATAGTTCCTCAAATGTTTCCAGCTCGATCCCTTGCAATAACCACTCAGCATGAAAGGGGAAACAAATGTGATGCTCTGATCCAGTGGAAACGTCATAAAATAGGCCTAACTGATTACTCATTCTCCAAATAGCCTACAGCTGTGTCTGTCTGGAGCTCACTGGCATGGGAAACAATGTTGCAAGTTTGCTAGCACTAACTTAGGGCCTGACCAAGTTAATAGTTGAAACATATTACAGCCTTATTCTAAAATTGATTAAATTGTTTTTTTATCTCTCAATCTACACACAATACCCTATAATGACAAAGCACATTATTTTTTACATTTTTTTAATATTGGCAAATAAATAATAAAATTGATTACATTTGCATAAGTATTCGACCCTATATTCAGTACTTTGTTGAAGCACCTTTGACAGCGATTACAGCCTTGAGTCTTCTTGGGTATGACACTACAAGCTTGGCACACCTGTATTTTGGGAGTTTCTCCCATTTTTCTCTGCAGATCCTCTCAAGCTCTGTCAGGTTGAAAGAAATAAAAGCTGAAATAAATCATTCTCTCTACTACTATTCTCTACTAGGAATTGTGAAAAACTGAGTTTAAATGTATTTGGCTAAGGTGTATGTAAACTTCCGACTAAAACTGTATGCAAATTAATATTAATACCATTTAAATGTAGATTTTTTTGCATTGGATATATTTACCCTATCATATGGAGACAGAAACATAAACAATTTACCTTATCATAAGTAGACATAATTGCAAATGATTAAATCCTTCCAATAGAAATTTAAAAAACAATTTAGATACGAATTGAACTTTAATTAATTAAATGAGTTTTCACATGGGATGATTTCACTGAACAACAAAAGGGAATATTGAATGATCCCCAAAAACTTTTTCAACATACATCTGTAAAATGATAACCAAAGCTTTAGTTTCTAGACTGTCTTCCTCTTAGGCTTCCATGTCTTCTCCCTAGACCTCCTCAATGTCCACCTCTTGAACATCAGACTCTGAGGCCTCATCTTCACTGTCACTTTCCAACCTTGTTGAGGATGGCTTGTTGTCAGGCTCAAAAAGCCTCAAATTCGCCTAGGACGGCCACCAATTTTTCAACCCTTGTATTGGTCCGCCTGTTGCGTGCTTTGGTGTGTGTGTTTCCAAACAAGGACCAGTTGCGCTCTGAGGCGGCTGATGTTAGTGGGATTTGGAGGATGATGAGGCAACGGGAAAGAGCCTCAAATCCACAAAGTCCCTTCCACCAGGTGGCTGATGAGATATGTTGGCACGACTGCCATATTGCATCTCCTTCCCAAAGCCCTTGCTTGGAAGTGTACTTCGCCAGACTGCCAAGAGCCTTGCCCTCTTTCAGGCCAAGGTGGCGAGACACAGTAGTGATGACACCATAGGACTTGTTGATCTCTGCACCAGACAGGATGCTCTTGCCAGCATACTTGGGGTCCAACATGTACGCTGTGGCGTGAATTGGCTTCAGGCAGAAGTCTTCACGCTTTTTGATGTATTTCAGAACTGCAGTTTCCTCTGCTTGGAGCATCAGTGAAGTGGGCAGGGTAGTACGGATTTCTTCTCTTACATCTGCAAGCAGAGTCTGAACATGAGACAGAATGGCATTGTCTCCCTCAATCTGTGCAATGGCTACTGTTATAGGTTTCAGGCTTCTTACCACTCTCTCCCAAAACACATCCATGAGGATCCTCTGGATGGGGCTATCCATATCAGCAGACTGTGATATTGGCCATTTCTTGGAGAGATTCCTTCCCCTCCAAGAGACTGTCAACATGATGACAACACCACCCCAACAAGTGTTGCTGGGCAGCTTCAATGTGGTGCTTTTATTCTTCTCACTTTGCTTGGTGAGGTAGATTGCTGCTATAACTCGAAGACCCTTCACATACCTAACAATTTCCTTGGCTCTCTTGTAGAGTGTATCCATTGTTTTCAGTGCCATGATGTCTTTGAGGAGCAGATTCAATGCATGAGCAGCACAGCCAATGGGTGTGATGTGAGGGTAGGACTCCTCCACTTTAGACCAAGCAGCCTTCTTGTTCGCAGCGTTATCTGTCACCAGTGCAAATACCTTCTGTGGTCCAAGGTCATTGATTACTGCCTTCAGCTCATCTGCAATGTAGAGACCGGTGTGTCTATTGTCACTTGTGGCTGTGCTCTTGTAGAATGCTGGTTGAGGGGTGGAGATGTAGTTAATTGTTCCTTGCCCACGAACATTCGACCACCCATCAGAGATGATTGCAATACAGTCTGCTTTCTCTATGATTTGCTTGACCTTCACTTGAACTCTGTTGAACTCTGCATCCAGCAAATGAGTAGATAAAGCATGTCTGGTTGGAGGGGTGTATGCTGGGAGAGAAATCTCTTCCGATACACATTGCCTGTGAGCATCAGAGGTGAACCAGTTGCATACACAGCTCGAGCAATACATTCATCAGTATTTCTCTATGTTCCTCCATTGAGTTAAAAAAAAAAAATCTGATTCCAGGAGCACCATGAGCTGTTGCTATCGATAAGGTGTCCGATTCATCATTTTCACCTCGAATAGAAGTAGAAGGACTTTTGTCAGAGGTTGCTTGTTGTGAGCGCTGAGGGAACTTGATGTACTTGGTCAGATTCTGCATCTTTGTTGCATTCTTCACATATGATTTGGCACAGTATTTGGAAATGTGCACAGCTTTTCCTTCTACATTCGCTGCAGTGAAATGTATCCACACATCAGATAGTGGAATCTTCCTGTAAAGATTTTTTTTAAATACATTTCCATATACAGATAAATAGTTAAGCAGTTAGATTAAACAACTCCTTTTGTAAGATAAAATCTTTTAAAATGAAACATGTATGGAAACAGGTGAATTAACACTCCTCAGTTAGCAGGCTCAAACAAGCTAAAACCCACATGGTAGGAAAAGCAGAAATTGTTAACAATTAAAACACATTTTGGCTACTATTTACTAGTTAACAAAAAAGTATCTATGTATGTCACAACATATATTCACCCCACCCAGTATTGTAATCAAAACTTACCAGAAAGCATATAGTCCTTGGCTCAGAGAGTGTAGTAGTGTGAGCCTAATAGCATCTCATTAGTGTGCAAGATCTTGAGAATCAGCTGTACATGTGATGGAAGAGTGCACTGTGCATGCAGAGGGTTGAAATTCCATTGAATTGGGGATAGTTTAACAAAAATATGCCACAAGACCTAGAATTGCCTTATGTATCCCACAAAAAAGGTTCACTGTTATAAGCTAACTTTTTGATGAATTTAAACAAAATTCCCCAAATTCCAGGGCTTAACTTCCCATGGAAAATGTCCGGAAATTTACCGGACAGTTTCCGACCCTTTGCAACCCTACTTAAAAACATTTTCCACCATTATTAGTCTTTGATCACTAAGATTATGATATTTATTTATCTATTTCATAATTATTGTTACGTTTATCAGATATGTATTTTATCACAATTTCCACAACAACCAATGGAGAAATTAACAGTAACAGTTTGAAATCCAAAAATGTAATACATCAATTTAATATTTTGTTAACATTGCTCATCTAATGAAAAGGGCTGAGTTAAACATAACTGAAAACAAATCTATTCAAAATTACATTAAAATGCATTTAGTAATTTCTCAATACCGCAACAACCTTTTCTGAATCTTTTTTTATTTTTATTTTTTTCTTATTTTTTTTCTTTCCCCATATACACACAAGTAATGTTATTTTTATGTAAAATATATTTTGGATAGGGAACATACGATTAATCCTAAATTACACGCTTTATATTTCCTAAATATTGGTGCATTACAGTAATGATAAACACGTTTCGATGATTAGAATGCATGTTTCGGTAACGCGTGTTGAATAGTTTTCCATTGAAAAACTGTACTGAGCACTACTAGAGATTTAGTACCCAATACATCATCACTTGTCATTGGTTAATCCCAAATGACTTGCATAATATTAAATGACCGATCTTAATGCAGTTGACTAAAACACCCCCACAACATGATGCTGCCACACACGTGCTTCGGTTGGGATGGTGTTCTTCGGCTTGCAAGCCTCCCCCTTTTTCCTCCAAACATAACGATGGTCATTATGGCCAAACAGTTCTATTTTTGTTCCATCAGACCAGAGGACATTTCTCCAAAAAGTACGATCTTTGTCCCCATGTGAATTTGCAAACTGTAGTCTGGCTTTTTTATGGCGGTTTTGGAGCAGTGGCTTCTTCTTTGCTGAGCGGCCTTTGAAGGTTATGTCGATATAGGACTCGTTTTATTGTGGATATAGATACTTTTGTACCGGTTTCCTCCAGCATCTTCACAAGGTCCTTGGCTGTTATCCTGGGATTGATTTGCACTTTTCACACCAAAGTGTTCATCTCTAGGAGACAGAATGCGTCTCCTTCCTGAGCGGTATGACGGCTGCGTGGTCCCATAGTGTTTATACTTGCGTACTGTTGTTTGTACAGATGAAGGTAGTACCTTCAGGCGTTTGGAAATTGCTCCCAAGGATGAACCAGACTTGTGGAGGTCTACATTTTTTTTTCTGAGGTTTTGGCTGATTTCTTTTGATTTTCCCATGATGTCAAGCAAAGAGGCACTGAGTTTGAAGGTGAGCTTTGAAATACATCCACAGGTACACCTCCAATTGACTCAAATTATGTCAATTAGCCTATCAGAAGCTTCTAAAGCCATGACATAATTTTCTTGAATTTTCCAAGCTGTTTAAAGGCATAGTCGACTTAGTGTATGTAAACTTCTGGCCCACTGGAATTGTGATACAGTGAATTATAAGTGAGTGAAATAATCTGTCTGTAAACAATTGTTGGAAAAATTACTTGTGTCATGCACAAAGTAGATGTCCTAACCAACTTGCCAAAACTATAGTTTGTTAACAAGAATTTTGTGGAGTGGTCAAAAAATAAATTCCCATGGAAAGTTTCCACCTCTGAATATGACACAAAATGTGCAGCCCTAGTCAAGTGCCAGTTTCTTCACAATCACCCAGCACTTGTTGGGACTATTCAAGGAGAGTTGGGTTGAAGCGTTAGGTTGCGATTAGGACAAAGTGAATTGCTTTCCTGGAAGACTGGCTTGGTTTGTGAGGATGACCACACAATCTATTGGTTTTCTACCCAAAGTTGCAATGAAAATGTTGTGATCTATTTAAACACAAGAGACCAGCAAAATGGATTTAAGAGTGTGGTGGTATAGCAGGAACAGTGTCATCTAGTGATCAGAATTTGGTACTTTCCCACTACTTTATGGTAAATAACGCAAACGTCGATGACCTAATTTCTCGGAACATGCGAAAAATAAAATATAAAATCACCAGATTCACAGGGAATACATTACATGGTACTGTATGTAGAAGCAATACTCCAAGCCACAGCTTCTTACTACTAAAATCAAGAACTGATACTGTGTAGGCCTACAGGTTTTTAGTGTGGGATTGGCGTGAGGGGTCTGAGTGGCTTTTGCCCCCCCCCCCCCTCGATTTGGTCCAAATCGGATATATTTATTTAATATTATCTGAATCCTCTAAATTTAAAATGGGCAATTTGGCTGCAATGAATTAGCTTAATTTCTCAAGGTTCAAATTCTATTTTGGCAAAATCTTTCATGAGTGTTAATTGTGTCTATCTGAGATGCTTTTTGAGGTGGAACGACCCAAGGGTCTTCTGATATCTCTTGTATGGGCATTTGTAAAGCTGTACTGTGTAAATGAGGTCAGGAGGTTTTTGACTTCACATTGAGGGAAGTACTGAATAAGATGTATTCTAACCACGGTGACCATATTGAGGTCAATTCAAGGCTTTTGTTATGTTCTCACTATTAGGTTAATATGAGTGAAGTGGTCATGTGCATTTCTTGCAGAGTCATTTTTGCTGTTGCAGAACTAGTTACTCAGCATCAATATCAGTTGTCTCCTGTCATGGCTTATTGATAGGTTTATGAGTGCTTATTTCCCATTGTTATGAAAAAATGTGGAGGTTATTTTTGTTTAGTTTAGCCTAACTCCTCAAATCCTCAATTTTCTATAGCGTGCCTGCTCTTCTCAGACAAAGCAGCATTAAGTGGAGAAATGGTGGAAGGAAATGGAACTCTAACCGTTCACAAACATTGATCCTTCTGTGATTTAGTGGCTGACTAGAGTGAATGATACCCACAATGACCAGAGTTGAATTGGTCAGGATTTTAAGACTAGATAGTTTAAAACTCTAAATAAGAGTGATACTGGTCTCTGCAGTGTTTGTATTATATTTTTCTTAATATTTTGTTTTAATTTCAGTTGTCTGTTTCCAGACAGATCTCCAGTCCCTGCGTTTACAGAGCTCCCACTCCCCTCGGCCCCCTTTTAACTCCACCCCACCCTGATGAAGACAGCGCTGGAAGCAGACCTGGAAGGTAACTTATGATAACAGAAGCACAACACACTCCACCACACTCACTCCTATGCCGTACTGTGGTCAGCTCAGCACACATGGTGCCCTATGCCTGCCTACACAATACATTGTAGAACTATTTTATTAAAACTCATTTATTGTTAACATTTTGGTCCAAGACCTTTTTCAAGACAATGTGAGATTCACACATTGTTCTAGAATGTAGAAATGTTTTTACCAAAACGTCCTGCACGACAACGAGAAGCTTGGTAGTGGGAGTGATAACTCTCTTCTAAAGTGTACACAATAGATTAACTTACAGTGCCTTCAGAAAGTGTTCACCCCACTTTACTTTTCCAC
This sequence comes from Salmo trutta, assembly GCF_901001165.1. NCBI lineage: Eukaryota > Metazoa > Chordata > Actinopteri > Salmoniformes > Salmonidae > Salmo > Salmo trutta. The sequence continues at coordinate 37,396,841 of NC_042970.1, read as the reverse complement.
ATTTTGTTGTTACAGCCTGAATTTAAAATTGATTACATTTTGATTTGTTTTGTCACTGGCCTACACACAATACCCCATAATGTCAAAGTCGAAAAGCTCAAATGTCTTTGAGTCAAGTATTCAACCCTATTTGTTATGGCAAGCCTAAATAAGTTCAGGAGTAGACATTTGCTAAACAAGTCACATATTAAGTTGCATGGACTCTGTGTTCAATAATAGTGTTTCACATGATTTTTGAATGACTATGTCATCTCTACTCTACACATACGTTTACCTGTAAGGTCCCTCAGCTGAGCAGTGAATTTCAAACACAGATTCAACCACAAACAAACACCAGGGAAGATTTCCAATGCCTTGCAAAGAAGGGCACCTATTGGTAGATGGGTAAAAAAAGAGGCAGACATTGAATATCCCTTTGAGCATGGTGACGTTACTAATTACACTTTGGATGGTGTATCATTACACCCAGTCACTACAAAGATACAGGCGTCCTTCCTAACACAGTTGCCAGACTACAGTTTGCAACTGTACATGGGGACAAAGATCATACTTTTTGGAGAAATGTCCTCTGGTCTGATGGAACAAAAATAGAACTGTTTGGCCATAATGACCATCGTTATGTTTGGAGGAAAAAGGGGGGTGCTTGCAAGCCGAAGAACACCATCCCAACCGTGAAGCACGGGGGTGGCAGCATCATGTTGTGGGGGTGCTTTGCTGCAGGAGGGACTGGTGCACTTCACAAAATAGATGGCATCATGAGGCAGGAAAAGTATGTGGATATATTGAAGCAACATCTCAAGACAATGACCCCAAGCATACTTCCAAAGTTGTGGCAAAATGTATTTTAAGGACAACAAAGTAAAGGTATTGCAGGGGCCATCACAAAGCCCTGACCTCAATCCTATAGAAAATTTGTCGGCAGAAATGAAAAAGTGTGTGCGAGCGAGGAGGCCTACAAACCTGACTTAGTTACATGGGCCAGAATTCACCTAACTTGTTGTGGGAAGCTTGTGGAAGGCTACCCGAAACGTTTGGCCCAAGTTAAACAATTTAAAGGCAATGCTACCAAATACTAATTGGTAGCAAATACTAATTGAGAACTTCTGATCCACTGGGAATGTGATGAAATAAATAAAAGCTGAAATAAATCATTCTCTCTACTATTATTCTGACATTTCACATTCTTAAAATGAAGTGGTGATCCTAACTGACCTAAAAGAGGGATTTTTTTTTACTCTGATTAAATGTCAGGAATTGTGAAAAACTGAGTTTAAATGTATTGGCTAAGGTGTATGTAAGCTTCCCTCTTCAACTGTAAATAACTCTAAATTAAGCATATAAGACTACCTGTTTCTTTGTTAACCGCTCAACACAGAATAGCTGCATGTGTGCCTTCCCTCAAATCGTTTGGAGAAAATATATTTCTATTTCATTCAGCTATGTTTAATTGTATTCAGAATACTATAAAATAATGCCACAGAATTCTAAGACAATCTTGTCTGCTAAATGACCTAGTGTAGCCCACAGCCATGTGGCATAGCCAGATCAGGCCCTAATGTAAGGACAACTCAGAGTATGCTATTATGTTCTTCTGAAATATACTACATTTTCTTCATATCATGTTTCTTTAGACCTCTAAAATAAATAATGGATTTATTGTGATGGTGTAGGCTATATTACATGGATTTATTATACTTTTAAATATGTAGATGTTCCAAAAGTCTGCATCAGTGGCTCGTAGGCTATGCGTGGAAGCCAGGAGATGCTAAATATGTTTATGTTAATTAATGCTAAATTACCGTGAGACTGGCAGTTATTTGCTTGACAATCACCTGCTCACAGAATGTCATGACCCCTTTTCAAATCAAATCCAATTTTATTTGTCAGATGCGTCGTAACAACAGTTGTGGACTAGCAGGGAAATGCGTACTTACGGGCCCGTCTCAATGCAGAGAGGAAGAAAAGATAAATAATGGTAAAGTAAGATACGTAATAAATAATACACAATTAGTAACGATAACTTTGCTATATACAGTGCCTTTGGAAAGTATTCAGATCCCTTGACTTTTTCCACATTTTGTTAGCTTACAGCCTTATTCTAAAATGGATTAAATTGTTTTTTCCCCTCCGCAATCTACATACAATACCCCATCATGACAAATTGAAAACAGGCTTTTAGAATGTTTTTGCTAATTTATTAAAAATAAAAAATACTTATTTACATAAGTATTCAGACCCTTTGCTATAAGACTCGAAATTGAGTTCAGGTGCATCATGTTTCTATTGATCATCCTTGAGATGTTTCTACAACTTGATTGGAGTATTTTTTATTTTATTTTTATTTAACTAGGCAAGTCCGTTAAGGACAAATTCTTATTTACAATGACGGCCTAGCAAAAGGCCTCCTGCAGGGATGGGGGCTGGGATTAAAAATAAATGAAATAAAAATATAGGACAAAACACACATCACAGGAGAGACAACACTACATAAAGAGAGACCTAAGACGACAACATGTCATGTGTTGCTGCCATGCTAACACAGCATGGTAGCAACACAACATGACAACAACATGGTAACAACATGGTTGCAACATGGCAGCAGCACAACATGGTAGCAGTACAAAACAGAGTACAAACATTGTTGGGCACTGACAACAGCACAAAGGGCAAGAAGGTAGAGGAGACAATGCATCACGCAAAGCAGCCACAACTGTCAGTATGAGTGTCCATGATTGAGTCTTTGACTGAAGAGATTGAGATAAAACTGTCCAGTTTGAGTGTTTGTTGCAGCTCGTTCCAGTCGCTAGCTGCAGCGAACTGAAAAGACGAGCGACCCAGGTGTGTGCTTTGGGGACCTTTAACAGAATGTGACTGGCAGAACAGGTGTTGTATGTGGAGGATGAGGGCTGCAGTAGATATCTTAGATAGGGAGGAGCGAGGCCTAAGAAGGTTTTATAAATAAGCAACAACCAGTGGGTCTTGCGACAGGTATACAGCGATGACCAGTTTATAGAAGAGTATAGAGCGCAGTGATGTGTCCTATAAGGAGCATTGGTAGCAAATCTGATGACCGAATGGTAAAGAACATCTAGCTGCTAGAGAGCACCCTTACCTGCCGATCTATAAATTACGTCTCCATAATCTAGCATGGGTTGGATGGTCATCTGAATCGGGGTGTGTTTGGCAGCTGAGGTGAAAGAGGAGCGATTACGATAGAGGAAATCAAGTCTAGATGTAACTTTAGCCTGCAGCTTTGATATGTGCTGAGAGAAGGACAGTGTACCGTCTAGCCACACTCCCAAGTACTTGTATGAGGTGACTACCTCAAGCTCTAAACCCTCAGAGGTAGTAATCACACCTGTGGAGTACACCTGTGTGTGGTAAATTTAATTGATTGGACATGATTTGGAAAGGCACACACCTGTCTATATAAGGTCCCACAGTTGACAGTGCATGTCAGAGCAAAAACCAAGCAATGAGGTCGAAGGAATTGTCCTTAGAGCTCTGAGACAGGATCATGTCTGGGGAAGGGTACCAACAATTTATGCAGCTTTGAAGGTCCCCAAGAACACAGTGGCCTACATCATTCTTAAATGGAAGAAGTTTGGAACCACCAAGACTCTTCCTAGAGTTGGCCGCCTGGCCAAACTGAGCAGTCGGGTGAGAAGGACCTTGGTCAGGGCGGTGACCAAGAACCCTATGGTCACTCTGACAGAGCTCCAGAGTTCCTCTGTGGAGATGGGAAACATTCCAGAAGTTCAACCATCTCTAAAGCACTCCACCAAGCAGGCCTTTATGGTAGAGTGGCCAGACGGCAGCAACTCCTCAGTAAAAGGCATGACAGCCCGCTCGGAGTTGAACCAAGATTGAACTCTGGCCTGAATGCCAAGAGTCACATCTGGAGGAAACATGGCTACGGTGAAGCATTGTAGTGGCAGTATCATAATGTGGGGATGTTTTTCAGCGGCAGGGACTGGGAGGCTAGTCAGGATCGAGGGAAAAATTAACGAAGCAAAGTCGAGAGAGATCCTTGACAAAAACCTGCATCACAGCACTCCGGACCTCCAGACTGGGCATCAAGGTTCACCTTCCAACAGGACAACGACTCTAAGCACACAGCCAAGACAATGCAGGAGTGGTTTTGGGACAAGTCTCTGAATGTCCTTGAGTGGCCCGGACTTGAACCTGATCAAACATCTCTGGAGAGACCTGAAATTAGCTGTGCAGCAACGGTCCCCAACCAACTTGACAGAGCTTGAGAGGATCTGCAGAATGGAATGGGGAAAAACTCCCCAAATACAGGTGTGCCAAGACTCGAGGCTGTAATCGGTGCCAATGGTGCTTCAACAAAGTACTGAGTAAAGGGTCTGAATACTTATGTAAATGTGATATTTCATTATTTAAAAAAAAAACGAATTTACAAACATTTCTAAACCTGTTTTTACTATGTCATTATGGGGTATTGTCTATAAATTGTGCATATAGGCTATGACTTCGAATTAAATGGGCTCCCGAGTAGCGCAGCGGTCTAAGGTTCTGCATCTCCGTGCTAGAGGCGTCACTACCGACCCTGGTTCGATTCCAGGCTGTATCACAACCGGCCGTGATTGGGAGTCCCATAGGGTAGCGCACAATTTGCCCAGCGCCGTCCGGGTT